>NC_057783.1:5364606-5664606 GCF_014825855.1 Bombus pyrosoma
CTGATTCAAGTACAGAATCTAGTTCTGAAAGTACTATTGAAACTACGACTAAAGCATCTACTCAGTCAACAATAACGGATTCGACTACTTCACCTACAGCACCGACGGGAACTAGCACAGCTGCATCTGAGTCAAGTACAGAATCTACTTCTGGAGGTACTACAGAAACTCCGACTGTAGCATCTACGCAGCCCACGTCTGAATCGAATACGGAAACTACCTCTGAGGCAACTACGAAGGAGCCTAATAACGCCACAGTTTGTGACAGGCCAGGTTTCTATCCGGACCCAATACGGTGTGACAAATTCTATCGTTGCGTCGACAATGGAAACGGCTTCAACGTGTATCATTTCGACTGCGCACCTGGAACCATATGGGATCCTAGCATCGACACGTGCAATCATCCCGAGTCCGTGTATCCTCCAAGAAATTGCAGGATGCCTCCGTCAGGTTCATCTACTAGTACGGAACAAACATCAAGTAGTGCAAGTGCTGGATCTACTGCAACAATAACAGATTCGACTACTGCACCTGCAACACAGACAGAAACTAGCACAGCTGCATCTGATTCAAGTACAGGGTCTACTTCTGAAGGTACTACAGATACTACGACTAAAGCATCTACTCAACCAAAAATAACGGATTCGACTACTACATCTACAGCATCGACGGGAACTAGCACAGCTGCATCTGAGTCAAGTACAGGATCTACTTCTGGAGGTACTACAGAAACTCCGACTGTAGCATCTACGCAGCCCACGTCTGAATCGAGTACGGAAACTACCTCTGAGGCAACTACGAAGAAGCCTAATAACGCCACAGTTTGTGACAGGCCAGGTTTCTATCCGGACCCAATACGGTGTGACAAATTCTATCGCTGCGTTGACAATGGAAACGGCTTCAACGTGTATCATTTCGACTGCGCACCTGGAACCATATGGGATCCTAGCATCGACACGTGCAATCATCCCGAGTCCGTGTATCCTCCAAGAAATTGCAGGATGCCTCCGTCAGGTTCATCTACTAGTACAGAACAAACATCCAGTAGTGCAAGCGCTGGATCTACTTCAACAATAACAGATTCGACTACTGCACCTGCAGCACCGACAGAAACTAGCGCAGCTGCATCTGGGTCAAGTACAGGGTCTACTTCTGAAGGTATTACAGTGACTCCGACTGTAGCACTTACTCCACCCATGCCTGAATCGAGTACGGAAACTACTTCCGAGTCAACTACGGAGAAGACTAATAACGCCACAGTTTGTGACAGGCCAGGTTTCTATCCGGACCCAATACGGTGTGACAAATTCTATCGTTGCGTTGACAATGGAAACGGCTTCAACGTGCACCATTTCGACTGCGCACCTGGAACCATATGGGATCCTAGCATCGACACGTGCAATCATCCCGAGTCCGTGTATCCTCCAAGAAATTGCAGGATGCCTCCGTCAGGTTCATCTACTAGTACAGAACAAACATCAAGTAGTGCAAGTGCTGGATCTACTGCAACAATAACAGATTCGACTACTGCACCTGCAACACAGACAGAAACTAGCACAGCTGCACCTGATTCAAGTACAGAATCTAGTTCTGAAAGTACTATTGAAACTACGACTAAAGCATCTACTCAGTCAACAATAACGGATTCGACTACTTCACCTACAGCACCGACGGGAACTAGCACAGCTGCATCTGAGTCAAGTACAGAATCTACTTCTGGAGGTACTACAGAAACTCCGACTGTAGCATCTACGCAGCCCACGTCNGGCCAGGTTTCTATCCGGACCCAACATGGTGTGACAAATTCTATCGTTGTGTTGACAATGGAAATGGCTTCAACGTGTATCATTTCGACTGCGCACCTGGAACCATATGGGATCCTAGCATCGACACGTGCAATCATCCCGAGTCCGTGTATCCTCCAAGAAATTGCAGGAAGCCTCCATCAGGTTCATCTACTAGTACAGAACAAACATCTAGTAGTGCAAGCACTGGATCTACTGCAACAATTACGGATTCGGGTATGGAAACTACGTCTAAGGCAACTACGAAGGAGCCTAATAACGCCACAGTTTGTGACAGGCCAGGTTTCTATCCGGACCCAACATGGTGTGACAAATTCTATCGTTGTGTTGACAATAGAAATGGCTTCAATGTGTATCATTTCGACTGCGCACCTGGAACCATATGGGATCCTAGCATCGACACGTGCAATTATCCCGAATCAGTGTATCCTCCAAGAAATTGCAGGATGCCTTTGTCAGATTCATCTACGAGTACGGATCAAACATCAAGTACTGCAAGTATTGGATCTACTGCATCAATAACCGAGTCGACTACTCTATGTACAACATCGTCGGGAACCAGCACAGCTGCATCTGACTCAAGTACAGAATCTAGTTCTGAAAGTACTACTGAAACTACGACTAAAGCATCTACTCAACCAACAATAACGGATTCGACTACTACATCTACAGCATCGACGGGAACTGGCACAGCTGCATCTGAGTCAAGTACAGGGTCTACTTCTGAAGGTACTACAGATACTACGACTAAAGCATCTACTCAACCAACAATAACGGATTCGACTACTACATCTACAGCATCGACGGGAACTGGCACAGCTGCATCTGAGTCAAGTACAGGGTCTACTTCTGAAGGTACTACAGATACTACGACTACAGCATCTACTCAACCAACAATAACGGATTCGACTACTACATCTACAGCATCGACGGGTACTAGCACAGCTGCATCTGAGTCTAGTACAGGGTCTACTACTGAAGGTACTACAGAAACTACGACTAAAGTATCTACTCAGCCCACGTCTGAAGCGAATACGGAAACTACTTCTGAGGCAACTACGGAGAAGCCTAATAGCGACACAGTTTGTGTTAAACCGGGTTACTATCCGGATCCAATACAGTGTAACAAATTCTATCAGTGCATTGACAATGGAAACGGCTTCAATGTGAAATATTCCGTCTGCTCAACTGGAACCATATTTGATCCTAGCATCAGCAGATGCAATTATCCTGAATTAGTGCATCCTCCAAGAAATTGCTCGATGTCTACTACTACGGAACAATCATCTTCGTCGGAAGCTACTACCGAATCGTCGTCTGGAACGACGACAGGATCAACGACTACGGAAGCTTCTATCCCAACGCCTTGTCCAATTGGAAATTTAACCGATGAACAGATAGTACTAGTCTGCCCAACTGGTTTCCGAAGACATCCGAAATATTGCAACTTATTTTATCAATGTACTATGGAAAGCAATGTGGATATCAAAGTACTGGTATTGAGTTGCCCAGAGGGGTTGATCTTCGACGATCAGAAGTTACAGTGTTTGCCTGAAGACAAAACCGACCAACATTGCAAGGGTACCAAAACTTCTGCACGATTTTACAGAAAATTAGAGGAGAGTTCTATGTCTCCTGTAAGTATTTGATTTTAGATTTTTACTTGTAGCTTTTTTAAAGCATATCTGAGCATTTTCTTTTAAATATCTATTTGATTTCAGATCAAAGCATCGAGCGAGGTACTATGTCCAGCAGCGGGACACTACCCTTACAAACAAGGCTGCAGTAGCGCATTCTATAATTGCAAACAGGATTCCAGGGACAATCTTCAAGGTTATTTGTATAAATGTCCAGAGAACTTCTTGTACTGGTCAGTTTCGAGGAGATGCGAGCGTGCAACACAATTACCATTGTGCACGATATTTGGACATAAAGATAAAGAGAATTGGGAGGAGAGATGGGAGATTCCAATAGAAGAGTCTAATCTGTCTGCCCGAAGTCTGTTTGTCTAAATTTTCATAAAAAGCTATTAGTGGTTCGAATGGACAGCGTAAACTCTCAGGACAAATTCTGCTCTTATTTTCTATTAGATCTATTTAAAGGTCGTAACTTTTACTTATTAGAATATGAGTAAATTACCTTTGCAACATGGCTGCGGAAGATCTCATAAAGAAACATTCAGATCTTCAACAGTCATCTTGCCGTAATTAATAGCTCTATATCAATTCATGTGCAAAAAGTAATTATTAACTATTGTTCGAGAATATAATGGGTATTTTCCTACGATTTTCCGCAGCGAGATCGTAAAATCATTGGAAAACCTTCGCGAGTGTTGGGGTTTTTGGTTGAGGGATTTATATGCAATATTCGACTGTATTCAGTAATTTATAATATTTATTTATAGAGTCGAACATTTTCTTGGGACTACGTGCCGCGATTTATACAATTTTACGTTAATGTAACTGTAATAAATCAAAATTGACGATAATAAAATTAATATCCAAAGGTGAATATAATAATTAAAGATTAGAATTTTGAGTATGGTGAAATATAAAATATAGAATGTTTGGCGTTTAATAAATTTATCCGACGAATTTAATAGTGCTCAAACCTTTCACTGAGAAAGTATATTTACAACCTCAAGACCATGTTCTGAATACAGTACAAAAAACAATAAGCTTGGGAGGATAATTTTGTATATAATTACGTGTTAATTATTCTAATCACTGCTTCCTTTATATGAAACATCATTCATTGCGTTTAATTTCTTCTTTCAATTGCGATGAGATACCGAGTATCGTTAAGGTACCCTTTGTAATAAAAGGAGCATTGCGTTTAACACGTTTATTTAGATGTAAAATATTCCTAATGTAGTCATTGAATGAGTACAAGTATTGCGTGTGTTGTGTTAGATTCTTCTGAAAATTGTTATTAATGAATAATAATGATGAATAATAAATAATGAATTTTCACATAAAATAAAAATTCTACAGATCCCTCATATCTATCCCATCATATTTCCTGGTTGTGAAAGAAGATTAAAACTCAGTTAAAAATAACTTATAGCGTTATATTTGTTTTTCTAAAACACTGCTGAAAATAAATCATTTAAAAAGTTAAGTCGATTGTCTCGCACCATTCGATTGCACTGACCGATTGTAATTTACTTTGTGTGTGCGTACGTATGACGTGACTGTGACTCATATAAGTCGTATATTCATACTTTACTATATTACAGCCAGTCGAACAGCAGAGCTGTGGATGAGTAGGTCGTTTTAAAATTGAGTTAATTGTTATCTATACAAAAGTATTCAGGAAGATCTAAGCGTCTAAGAAAAATTGCAAATAAAAATCACTCTTAACAGAGCAAAATGTTTCGCAGTTCGCTTAATTTTGACAAATTATTAGGTACGTTTTTGTCGCTTATATCAGATGAACAAGATGTCCGACTGTCGAATTATATTTTGAATTTTTTTTATAGATAAAGCAACGAATCCTTATCAACTTGAACCTGACTGGGTAGCAGTACTTCAAATATGTGATTTAATACGTCAAGGGGATGTGCAGTAAGCGAATATTATTATTTAGTCCGAAGTTAACCTTACTATTTCTTAACCATGATGAAACAATGACATTCTCAATTTACTGTGTATATGTAGTTATTTTTCATATATTTTTCATATTTTGTAAAAGTGAAAACTGTTTTAACTTTTTCTTATTTATTATTCCATATTGTATCATAATGACAGAAATAGCATTGTGCCATTTAAATATAGGTTAATAATGAAATCAAGTTTTAATTTTTTTATGTGTACAGACCTAAAGCAGTACTTGCAGCCATTAAAAAGAGAACAACAAATATAAATCCACATGTAGCTTTATATGCTCTATTGGTGAGGAAAAATAAGACTAACTGTCTGAATAAATATCTTATTCTTGGAATTATCAGTTGCACTTTAAAAATATTATTCCTTATATAGGTTTTAGAATCTTGTGTCAAAAATTGTGGTACGCTTATACATGATGAAATTGGTACTAAGCAATTCATGGAACAACTTAAAGAATTAGTAAAGACAACGACTTATGATAATGTTAAACTTAAAGCTTTAGAATTGATTCAAGCCTGGGCACATGCCTTTCGAAATAGTCCTAAATATAGAGCAGTGCAAGTATGTTTAATGAATATGTTTTAACTATGCTTTATTTTAAATAATATAAAATATTAATATTAATGGAACATGTGCATATTAGGATACACTTAATATTATGAAAGCTGAAGGATATAAATTTCCTACTTTAAAAGAAAGTGATGCTATGTTTATTGCTGATACTGCCCCAGCGTGGGCAGATGGAGATGTGTGTCATCGTTGTCGGGTATCATTTAGTATGGTACAAAGAAAACATCACTGCAGAGCATGTGGTCAAGTATTTTGTAGTCAATGTTCGAGTAAAGTATCCACACTGCCTAAATTTGGAATTGAAAAGGAAGTTAGAGTATGCGAAGCATGCTATGAAAAAGTTAATAAGTATGTATTAAATTTATTTTCATGCTACACCTTTATTATTTTATCTATATTTTTAATTCATTCATTTATTTCCACAGACCATCCACTGCTCAAATTAAGGAGGGAGATTTACCTGCTGAATATCTCAACAGCTCTTTGGCTCAACAACAACAAGTATATAACTATATAAAAAAGTTAGAAATTAGAAAGTATATATATATCGTAACATACAACATCCCATATTAATAGGTACCTCCCAGGAAAACAGCAGCAGAACTACAAGAAGAAGAAGAACTTAATCTTGCCATAGCCTTAAGTCAGAGTGAAGCAGAACATCAAGAAAAAGAAAAAAAACGGGGAAGTCGTACAACAAAAGTAAACCCACCCAGCACACGCGTTACTAGAGCATCTTCTCCACCACCATCACCTGTTAGTTTTAAATAGCACAAAACTTTAATAGAAAAGTACTATGATTTCAATTTTTCAGCAAGAAGAGACGGAGGTTGATCCTGAGCTTGCAAAGTACTTGAATCGCAAACGTTGGGAACTAAGACAAAGTGCATTAGAAGAACATAGTTCTAGAGCAGATGTTACCAGTCCTTCTGCTCCTAATATAAGCAGCCCAATGCCACAAAAAGTTATAATTGTTAAACAACAGAACGGAGAAGTTGATACTCAAATGGAAGAATTTGTTAATGCATTACGATCTCAAGTTGAAATTTTTGTTAATAGAATGAAAAGCAATTCGTCAAGAGGCAGATCAATTGCTAATGATAGTTCTGTACAAACTTTGTTTTTAAATATTACTGCTATGCATTCAAGGTTTGTTTTAAAAGATATTTTTTTATGCACATATGATATAAAATTCTATGATACAATAAACGAATTCTTTCAGATTATTGAGATATATTCAAGAACAAGACGATAGTAGAGTATACTATGAAGGTCTTCAAGATAAATTAACACAAATGAAAGATGCTAGAGCTGCCTTGGACGCTTTGCGGGAAGAACATAGAGAAAAATTACGAAGACAAGCGGAAGAAGCTGAGAGGCAAAGACAGATGTTGATGGCTCAAAAATTGGCGATTATGAGGAAGAAAAAGCAAGAATATTTACAATACCAACGTCAACTTGCTTTACAAAAAATTCAAGAACAAGAAAGAGAAATGCAAATGAGACAAGAACAACAAAAGCAACAGTATATAATGGGTCAGTTTAAATAAATAACGCACAAAATCGTAAAATGATTTTTATTTTATTAAATATATTTTAGGTGGCTATCAAGCTGTCTCTGGTTTTATTGGATCATCTCAAGGTTCACCTGTTCGGCACGTCCAGTATGAAACACCAGGAACTAACTACAACCCTATGTCACCAACAAATCAGGGATTTATATATGGACAACCTACTATGAAACAATATCCTATGCAAAGTTACAATATGCCACCTCATGTAATGGGGCCAATAGCTAATCAAGACCAACAGCCAACCGATGCTGTTCAGGGGCATGAAGGAATGGGCCGAATTTCTGTTTCTGGCCCAGGAATGGTTAGTACAACTCCAAATTATATTTACATGTATATACTTCTTTTTTCGGTACTTCTATTGAGTTCCTTAAATAGTTCAAAACATTTTAAATCATATATTTTATTTAATTATTTTCTACATTTCTTTTGAAGATGTCTCAAATTACAAATCCCATACCGCAACTTCAGCAGGCAGGGGGACATCAGATGGGACCGCCACCGCAAGGTCCTCCACCAAGTCATATAACGCAAACGCAGCCGACACCGGTACATTTGCCACCGCAACAGGGTGGTCCACAAATCACACAATCGGGACCACCAACTCAGATGGGTATACCTCAGGTACCTCAGAGTCATATGGGTCCTTCACCTGCACAAATAGGACCTGGAGCTCATGGCCCCCCTGGACAAGTTGTTGGTTTGCCACCACAAATGGGACCTCAGCAACCGTCTACGATGTCAGGTCCTCAAGGACCCTCGATGCAGTCTCATGTTTCAAATACACCTATTTCATCCCAAGGAACAGGAACTATCCAAGTACCTCCTGGAACTACGATTGGAACGATGTTAACATCGAATCCGCCGATGCAAGGTCCTCAGGGAGCTAGTGTACCGACAATGCAAGGTATGGCCCAGGCCCCGGTATCTCAGGGACAACAATTACAGTATCAGCCACCAAATTCTTTACCAACTACATCAAATGAACCCACACAAGCGAAAAAAGATGCGAAACCGGAAACAGCAGAACTAATTTCCTTTGATTGAAAGAATTACGTGTGTATACAATATAACTCATAATAAGAAGTGCATTTAAGGTAATCATTTTGCATACCAATTTTGATCTTAAATTGACATTGACTGTTTCAATTTGTTGATAAAATTTTTTACGTTGTTTATTGAATTGTCAAAAATATAAATTTTTGAAACTATTATCGATAATTCTAAAAATACTGATTTAAACTTTGCAGTGAATAATGATATTTTACAGCATATTAGGAAAAAATGGTTATATCATTATTGGTATTTATTTTAAGTTATAGAAATTCTCAACAATATATACACAAATCAAATATATGTCTTTCTTTGCATAATTTTTAAATATTTATCTGATAAAAGGTTATAATACTTAAATAGCAAATGCATACATTTCATGTATATGTATCTAAATTTAATGTATGTACAAAATATTTATATATTACATAGCATAAAAGTGAAGAAAACTAATTTCATCTATACCTGACCTTTTGCTGGATATATTGTATATGATCTTATTTTTTTTACAAGTTTAATTTTAAAATATTTTTTTCCTTGTGAAAATAAAAAAAGAAATATTATGAACCACGAGATTTAAAAAAATGTTACATATAGTAAAATCCTTTATTATATCAATCAAACATCTTTTATCTTCATTCAATATTGCATTTACATTCTTATTTTTTCTCTTTTCTTTGCTAATATTTCTGAAAAAATTTTCGTGTGACCTATATTTTTTTTAGAAATTTGTTTTCGCAATCATATTGTCTCCACTTGACCCTTTCTACGTGGTTTCACTTCTTGTGGACAGGTGAACGATGTCTCTTCCGAATGTTTTCTGATCACAGTTGATGGCTCGCCATTAGTTGAACAAGTAGAAATTTGACTGTCTTTCTTTTCTTGACATATGTGTGATATATTCAATCCATTAGAAGTTAAGGATGCTTTTCGAATTCGCATATCTTCTAAAGGAATTTCTTCGCTTCGTGGTCTTGGCATCTTCGGTGAATTATCCCGAGATCGTAATCCATTTTCATGACTTTTTTCATTTGACACAGTATCACCGCGTTTCGGAGTCGACGACGAAAGGCCGGGGGTAGGTCTAGCAGCATTTTCTCTACGCATTTGTGCTGCGAATCCAGGAACTTTATTTACGGTAAACATTGGACGCGGCAAATGTTCTTTTGGTCTCTGAGCACGTCCTACTAATCCTGAAATTAAAATGTTATTTAATTTTTATAATTCTTTTAAGTCTCATCAAACTAATTTAGTATTGCAATATATTTTACGTTCATGTCGAAAACCACGTAGTGCATAATTTGGTGGTGTCGTGGCGTGAGGTATACTTGTAGGAATGTCGAGTAGTCTTGCAATTTGATTCATTTTCTTCTGTCGTGCTTTTATTCTTCCTTTTGTTAGCCTTTATTAAAAGCAAATTTACTGAATCACGTTCTGATAATAGATATTAATTACATCATACAAGTTTACCTTTGTTTCGCGGCCATACATCTTATATGATCATCGAAAATGAATTTTGTTGATAACAATGGAACACGATTGCCAGTACTACTGCTTAAAGGTTTATAAATTGTCAAGTGTAGACATCTAGAATCATCTTTGTCACCTGCAACTTCGATATCTTGCAGAAATCCTACCAATTTTGCCACTCCCCAACCTAGTTTACTAGTATCAGGTTCAACAAGAATTAATTGCACAATGTCGATAACTAGAAAACGACGAATTTTCTGACCATCTTTCCACACAACTGTACATGCGATTAAATCGCTATTATCTATATAAAAAAATAATCAGGATTTAGTATTTATAAATTCCTGAATATTTAATTTAGAATTTGCTAAAACAAAATGACTTTTACTTAAATCAAGGACATTGTCAACTTGAATACAGTTGATTGGATTTGTTAGTGGCAACTGTGTTTCTACTTCCATATTAAGGGTCAGTGATAGATCTCTTATTAAAAAGAATACTCGTATGGCGCGTCGTGCTCTTTCAACCTGTGCAAACATTATTTTTGTTTCTTATTAATAAGTTTAACAATTTGCATTACGTTAACAATATGTATTATCAAATAAAAGACTTTATCTCCAAAAAATATTTACATCTCCACATGGTAGTCTTTTAGTAAATTCGATACCCGTCATTGGAGTTCCCGTTGGCGGTAATAGAACATTACTGTCCATCATTAACCATTCAACATTCAAAGGTCGTTTCTGGATTTCGCTATATTCATCTTCAAACATATCTAAAAATATGTCTTCGCTCTGAAAGTAGAATTAACTAATTATTTTACAATTTGTAATATTAAAAAAAAAAAGGAGACAAATATAACACACCTTATAAAAATTCTTTAATAGCGATGTGCTCTGTTCTTTGGCTGCTTCAATTGCTGCCAAATGTGAATCTTTTAACATACTTTGACCTTCTGACATTACTAATTGTATTAACAATTTAATTGTCAATTCCAAAGTAACAAGTCTCACTCTAGCATCTGACAAAAATATTGTTCGTAAAAACGTAGATTATTATTTTGGAAATTAAAGAAGATATTCTGGAAAATGACTCACTTGTTTGACAACTTAATGTTATGATATGAATCAGTCTATCTATTAAAATTTCATTATATAAACTTGTAGTTGAATTTCGTGAATTGCATAAAATTGGATCCAAAGTTTTACGATCTATGCCCTTGAAAATGAATTTTACTAGAACAGTAGTTTAGAATTTTATTAGATACAATAATTTGAAAATAGTTTTCTTACCTGATTATTAGCTAAAGCATAAAGTAAACACAACGCGAATAGAGCGGCATAATCGTTTTCTGTGCAAAATAAGGAATTTAAAATAGTTTCTAAGAATGGCTTATTTGATAATGATTCAGTTACATTTTTTTGAGTTTGAGGTGTTAAAGGAGTTTCTAATGCTAATCTTTGCTCCTTTTCTTCATCAGTAACATTTAAATGTTTGATTTCTTCCAAATCTTCAGCTGGAATATTTATGTCTAATTGTTGTGGACTTATAAGTACTGATACACCTCCTGTTGAAGCAGTATCGAATGATGTACTAGCATGATTTGTTTCTGAAACATCTTCACTTCCATTTTCCACATTATCCTTTTCTTCTTTCAAATTACTTTCTTCTTCACAAAGTTCATCTGATACTGTCAAGGATTCACTTAAGTTTTCTAAAGACTTCTCTAAACTTTCTCTCGGTGGTGAAAAAGCAATTGGCTTATCCAATGAAATATCACCATACATTTCAAGTACTTTACTTGCACCTGTTTGTATTGTTTTTAAATCCGACAGCAGCATTACTGCTGCTAGTGTATGTACAAGAGGACCATGAGAAACTATTAGAAATACTTGAGAAAGTAAAAATAAGGCTACAACAATGCTCACGTGTTTTCTTTCTTCCTATTAATCACAAATACAAATTACTACTATATCAAGTGATTATAGACTTATTAATTGGAAACATACCTGATTTTGGCACAGAAGATTTTTGTGTCTCATAAGTGAGTAAACATATAGTGGAACTAATAATTTATGAAGCAAGTGTTCTGATAAAACTTTATTTAAATCAGATATATTTAAACAAAGAATGTCATTTAAATAATGCAAATGATCTAAGTGTTCTGCTACTAAATCTGATAATCTGTTTTGACTTTGATGACTGAAACATACATATATTATGAAACATCCTCTGAATATGATAATTTAAATTATATTTGAAAATGACTTACTCAGCATCATTTCTAACACAAGTGTCAAGCTCTATAATGTGATTACCAATAAACCATACAAGATTGCTGAAATAGGGTGCAGCAGTGCGATCTCTTATAAATGCTAGCATGGAGGCATCTTCTACTCGATATACATTTAAAGTTAAAGTTCGCACTGCTATACGAACCATTCCTTCGGAGTGATTAAAAAATTTAATTGCCTCCGTATACAATGGAAAATCATTGGTGTGCTGATAAAAAAATTAAATTAAAACACATCCTCTTTTATGTGCTAAGTGCAGAATTTAAATAATGATGATGACAATGAAGATGAAATAATGACCACATTAAAAAGCACATCATGAATAGATTAAATTATATGTATAATTAAATTTTAAAAAAATATATTAAAGGCAGCTACTATTAAAATTAATGAGCATGAGATTAGCAAAAGTGAAATAATAGACACAGAGGATTATCACGTGTACCTCGTTTACCTCATTATAAAAAAAGTGAATGGTATGTGCATTTAACTTCAAGCTTAAAGTCTTTAAAAAGCTGATGTAATATGCCATCACTTCTTCATCGCTAAAGTCAAATTTGTGCACTATTATACTGTTTACATGATTATTACTAAGTAAATAATCTGGAAATAAATATTTGAATTGAAACTTTGCTAGAAGGGAGTTCAATTAAAATTATAATATATAGTCTTGATAATAAACTTACATAAAGATGTCTCATTACGTATATTTTCAAATAATATATTTAAGGTCTGTAATAACTGAACACATACATAGCTTCCACATTTTTGTTTCATTATACGTAGGAAAAATGAAAGCATATTCTTTTCCAGAAAGAAACTAGTAAAGAATATAGATAGTTATTGCTTATTATACATGAAAAGGAAAAAAAGTTAAATAGCATCTACTTTACTAATGCTTACTCAAATACACTGCTATCATTTTGGTCACCCCATATTAAAATTTCAGCTATAGAACGAAGAGTTTCTACCAACAAACCCCTATTATTTTCTGACACAGTTTGATTTTTTGATAGTACATGATACAAGTACCTATATATAACAATGAATAAAATTTAGACAAAGTACAAATTTAAATATACATATACATACTTAAGGTGCTCTAAAGAATGAGGATTTTTGGGCTTCCAAAGCCCTCCTCCAAACCAGCTCCGACTTCGAAACATTTTTTAGTAATACAACTGCATTTGGGTGGTGTCTTGCATTAAATTCATATTCCTTTTGTTTCTTTTTGTCACTTTGTTGTTTGATTAAAGTATTATCACCGACATTTGTTTACGCAATTAAAATTATAATCGTGTAAGGCTTATTTAAATATAAATTAAATCTTCATAAACGTTAAAAAGATTGTCGAAATAGCAATAAAATTTAACACATTGTTCAGGTTAGAGTTATTTTTCCATTATGCATTTTAATTCTTCATCTAATTATCAATTATTATAATTCTATATAAAATGCATTTACATTATTGTACATCTTTCCAATTGCACAACAAACAAATTATCGAAATAATGTCAGTCACGTACGTTCAATTTTACACGACGCAAAACGGAGACTACCCTCCATTACTGAATAGTCAATGGAACTATACGTTAGGTTAGTTAATGTCGTTTGTTATTATTATTTATAATTTTGTTAAATATTAAAAGAACGTGTTTGTTATATAAGGAAAAAAGTAGAAACTTTTTAACATTTCATTAAATTTTGTATAAATTATATGAATATAAACGAACGAAGGTTATGATAAAATAAAAAGATTTCAACATGATTTCATAATAAAGTGTGTTGACAAAGAGAAAAATATATATTGATATTGAATCATCTGTAAATATTAAAATAAGCTTGTATGATTCATAATAATGAGAGTTTTGGAACTATATAGTGGTATTGGTGGAATGCATTATGCTCTTCAAGGTAATCTATTATACTGCTATTATACTGCTATTTGTTGGTTATATTGTTTAACAAAATTTAACCTCTACTTTCTATCAAGTTGTTTATTACAAAAAAGATATTATGTCTTAAATAAAATATATAATTACTACAAAAAATTTTATTTTCAGAAAGTGGTATTAACGGAGATGTTGTTGCAGCAGTTGATATAAATACTGTTGCAAACAGTATATACAGATATAATTTTCCAAATGTTTTACTTATGAATTGCAATATTCAGTCACTTTCTGCAAAACTGATAAATGACTTAAATATAGATACTATATTAATGAGTCCTCCATGTCAACCTTACACAAGAGTTGGACTTCAGAGAGATATATCGGATAATAGATCATCTTCGTTACTTCATGTTCTTTCATTGATTCCACAATTGAGAACATTAAAGTATATATTGCTTGAAAATGTAAAAGGATTTGAAAAGTCTGAAATGAGAAATGCAGTATTAAAATGTATGAATATGTCTGGATTCAATTATAAGGAACTAATTCTAAGTCCTTGCCAATTTGGTATTCCAAATACCAGATATAGATATTATTTATTGGCTAAGAGGAAGGATTCTGAATTTTGCTTTGATCACTGTATATTAAATTTTAATCTACCAGAAGCTGTTTTAAAGGCCTTACCAGGAAGTAAACATAATTTATTATTAGAAGGTGCTAAAACAGATAAGAATTGCTACAAATTAGAAAATATTTTAGAAAATGTTGAAAAGTCACAGTATTTAATTCCTAGAAAGTTGTTACAAAAGAGAGCTTGGTTGTTTGATATAAGAACATCTCAAAGCGATGGTTCTTGTTGT
The DNA here is from genome assembly GCF_014825855.1 of Bombus pyrosoma. Taxonomy (NCBI): domain Eukaryota; kingdom Metazoa; phylum Arthropoda; class Insecta; order Hymenoptera; family Apidae; genus Bombus; species Bombus pyrosoma. The sequence continues at coordinate 5,379,730 of NC_057783.1, forward strand.
TTTACAAAAGCTTATAGTCATTATGCAGAAGGAACAGGCTCTGTATATTCTCCATATACAGAAGAAACAATCCAACAGATATTTTTAGAAGCAAATAAGTATGGCAAGCAATCATTAGAAGCATCAGAAGTTTTACAAAAATTAATGTTACGATATTTTACACCTAGAGAAGTGTCTAGATTAATGTGTTTTCCTGAAGAATTTAAATTTCCAGAACATATAACATGTAAGCAAAGATACAGACTTTTGGGAAATTCAATTAATGTATATGTAGTTAGTAGATTAATATTTTTATTATATACTGAGAAAAAAATTACATGACATTCACAGAAATATATTTTATATATATTTTTAATAAAGAAAATGTTTTATATTCCAAAACGAAGTTACAAATTTTTAACAGAAAAAATACAAAGAAATAAGTATAATGGGTAAATGAAGTCTCTATAATAACATATTTAGTTTTTGACATAAATACAGAGCATTCATGATCATCTAAGTGCTAAGTGAAATGTTAGCATTTACATAATTTTTGTACTTTAATCATTTACAATCATTCATAGTAGTATAATCATTGTTAACCAAGTATCATTGCAATCATTGCTTTTGATTAATATGAAGTTCACATTTCTCTTAATTCTTAATACATACTTAGAAGTGCTAGTAATTCAGTTTTTTGCATTGTGTAATTTTGGTATAGAATCGTTCAATATCCAATAATGTTATTGCTTTTATGTTCAATAGAAAACTCTAGTATGTTTAAAATATTTTATATAGTTTCTAGTTCAGGTGGAATGTGAATTTTTTTTTCTATTGCAAATTTTTTTAGTGCTTGATATTTAGAATGCCAAGATTCTATTTCTTCTCTCATATGATTATTGTCCTCCTGCATAGCTTCCATATCACGATATTCCTGTGTCTTTTCTGATTCTAACTCATCTTTTTGTTCAATTCGTTTGATACGACAACTGGCTGCATATCCTCTGTTTTTCAATGTGCGTCTACGTTGTTTCATACGAACTATTTCTTCTCGTGATAATCCACGCAATTTCAGCTGCCTGTTTAAATCCCTAACTGATATAGTCACTAGTTCATCGTCACTAATGTCTAAACAAGGACCAGGTGATAGTGGATCCTACACAAAAATTGATCATAATTTTTCATCAATTTCATTTTATGATAAGTAGATACATATTTAGTGTATGTTATGTAGAATTGTATAACATGTAAATATGAAAACAAATATTTTCTTAGATATTTCATAACATCAAAAGTTATTTAGAAATTACATATTTCGTCCTGTTTTCTTATGAATAATCATGAAAAGGCATTTATTTACGTACTGAAAAATTAGCTGTAATTATCTTTTCGAAAGAATTATAACTGACAATCTGCTTTCTTCTACGTCATATTAATGGACTTTAAAAACATATGATGCACTGATTAAAGGAGGTCGTGCATTATACAGAGAGGCAACGTACCATCTTTATAGATCGTTTTCCATCCATGGATATATTTCTCAACTGATTCTTTTAAGTTTCAGCGTCGAGAAACCACCAAAGTTTTGATTTTACTCTAGCTTTCACGCTTTGAAGAAAAATTCGCTTAGTCATCGTAGAATCTGATGCTGGTCAGTTCACCATTCAATTGATGGTAGGTATCTTTCTAAAAACATGAACTTTGTTAATGAAAGATCTTTTATAGATTTCCAACAAGTACGTCAACATTTTATTGAAAAAGAATATAGGTCTGTATATTCTCTATATTATAAAAAGTTTGAGAACGATATTTGATTTCGAAAGAATTAAATATTATGTCTATCTTTTAAACTCTGTAGATGGCGCATCATGATACTAAATAGGATATGCTTTCACTTTAGTTGATTTAATTCTCAATAGAGGGTTACCAAATTATATATTTTCTCCATAGTTGTTACATGAATAGAGTTTCCTACATATTAGGGAATTTAAATATATTTTGTCGAAACGGATTTACGAGTGGCGAAGATCGCTGCTAAGGCCAAATCTTCACCGTTGAAACCTAACCCCAATCTAGTTTTTACGTTCTTTTAAGAACTCTGTTGCATTTAGTCATTGTGATGTTATAAATCACAATGATGAAGAAAATTTGTAATTTTCTATGTTCTTCTGGTTTTCTCGCCCAGTCCCAGATGAAAAAATGCTCTCGTCTTCATTCAGATGAAGGAGGAGAAGAGAAGGGTATTCTCGGTAAGTCCGTTTCTTTTTCTGATATTTTACAAGGTAACCTGATTTTTTTAATTGTTATTAATTAAACTGCAGATTTTTATGCATAGATTTCACATAACGTGAAAAAGTATATAAAATATCCAAAGTATAGAGCTTTCAATAATATTTGATAGATAAACAATTTTCTATAGAGGTTCTACATTTTTTTAATTTATACTTTCAAAAATATGAATTTGCATAAAAATACGTAGTCTAATTATCTTTTTATTAACAAAATTTTATCTATAAAATCATAATTCTTGTTTTAAGAATGGAACATAGATTAAACTTTGTATAAATAATGCATAGTTTCATTGGAATTTGTATCGATTACTGAAATTATTTCTGTGTTGGTTTATGTCTCGTTGAATTCTATTTTATGTATAGTAGATGCTCGTAACTATTGAATTAAATATAAATGTTCACGTAGTACTTCCGGTATTTCAATACTGTAGGTGGCGTTCTAACAACGCGTTCTTTGAATGTATTCTCTTAATACGACATTAATTCCTTTTACTTTCTCCGGTATTTATCATTACTCAATTAGTACAGTGTTAATGGAAAGTGAAATACATACAGTGCTCTTCTTAGACACATAAATGTGTCACGTAAGGAAGCAAAAGTAGCGATTCAATCCATGGTGAAAGAAGTATCCAGCGTCGTATATTTGGCGCCATCCATGAATTCTTGCATGCTGGTTAGGATAACAAATAAAGTAAGTTTTCATTAAATAAACATAAACGAATATACAGCCCTCGTTACTGTATAATGAAAAATAAACGAAGGATCGGCAGTTTTGCAAATGTGAACGTAATAATGTGTATTTATAAAACGAATAGGGAGAATTGGAATGGAAAGGTCACTTATCGAATGTGTATGAATTTAATTAAAAAGATTAATTTAGCTTGATGCAAATGATTAATGCAATTAGTGTTTCATACTATAGGAGTCTATTTTAAGCTGTTGAATCAAGATCCTATGCAATTTATGCATGTGTTTGTATGTTTTATAATGTATTTTTCACACACACACACACACGCGCGCGCGCGCGCGTGTCTATCGTGACTTTTTTTATCGAGCAGTATAAGTTAAAAATTTAATAAAACAAAATTACGAATACTTAGATTAAGATTCATTTGAAAATGATTTCTCACGTTTCCGGAGAGTTCTATATGTATTTATTAATTACTAAATAATTTTTTACTAAATAATTCATTAATTGGTAAATAATATTAAAATTACTACAGTACATTAATTACTAAATAATACAATAGAATAGAAAATATAATAAATACAACGAACACGTGTGTAAAATAGAATATTCTTATGGAGCATACATTAAATTTTTAATAAAAATTTTTTTATTATTCAAGGAAGGGAGGGTGTCAGTGCTGCAGTAATGCTTACTAACTTGTTTTTCTGTTCCAGATCCGGAGAATGGCTATTATCTTCTAGCAGTAATTCAATAGCTGAGAAAATGACAGGACTGGAGGAAGATGATAGGACGAGGAGGGCGACGCTACGAAGGATGGGCGGTAAGAAAGAAAATATTTATCATGTGAAAATACAGATGAGTTGTCGCTAAAGAAATATATCTATAGATTTATAGATTTTATGATAAGCGGAATTGCAAGGCTTATTATACCCCTTAATATCGTCATGTTCTACTTTAATTAATATAAATCAGAAAATTCTTAAATCAGTCACGTTTTTAAATTGATCGTTATTCGCGTTAGGTTAATACCTTTTACGTTCTCCATAAATGTAGACCAGTTTAGACTTTCTTATGATTCAACGACTTGTCGCATTGCGGCTGATCCAATGTCTAGGCATTTCGCTTCGTTCCCGAAATCATTTGCAACTGCAGCGATTGACTCGCGGTTCATAAATGCTTCGTTATCGCGAACAGGGCAGAGGTATGTATAATTTTCTTGATAAGATTTGGGAAAGATGCCAGCGTAATGGACAAAGAAATCCGTGTCTCGGGAGATTAATGAAGGATGGCATAAGATATAGACTAGGGAACATCAGATTGAGTAAAAAAGGAAGATATACTCTGGAAAGAAATTTTATTTTTACGAAGATTTATCATCTTATTGTTCAAAAGCATTTGTGATTCTTATAATACAAGGTAAACGAATAATTCGAAAAATTTTGGAATATTGCTTTCAGATACTGGGAATATTATCGGGAAATTTTGTGTTGCATTCGCGATAGAACAAGGAGTGATGTATTTGATGCGCTGATGAGTCAACAGTTTGACTAATACTAGTCTGGTGGGTGTACAGAAATCCTCTCGGATCTGCGGGCTTTGATCGTCATGCGTTTCTAAATTTAATTGGCACGGTACATCGATTTCTATTCAGTACTGTTGACATAACCGTAAGTCTCGCTGGTATAAATTGATAGATGTAGTTTCGACCTAGTATCAAACGTCTTTCATAACATTGCAGTTTGTTTAAACGGGAACGTTATTCTCAGAGCTTTACCTTGCAATTTGACTTACTGTTGTGCCATCGATTCATTATAGCCGTTAAAAATCCATATAGTTTGTAAAACAAGCTTTCTAATTTCCATATATAGTGTTGGTTGGTCACCGGTACAATGAATAATTCTGTCCACACGAGATAATAAATAGATAACAGAAACGACTGTTCGATTACTATCTAAATTAATGCTATTAATCCGTGAGGTCATGGTGTAGCATTAAACAGCTTATTCGTCGCTGGTCGAAGTTCATTAGCATATACCAGATATTCCGCACAGTATCTTGATCTGCGTGGCACGCTGTCACCGTTAATCCTTTACAATCATATTCGATTTGACTCTGTATCATGATACCCTTCCTCAGCTATCAGTCTCTCGCAGGACTCATGATCTTTTGCTTTTCTATCAAATTTTCATAAATTCTATTTTCGATCTTGTAAAAACTACCATCAATTAGAATAGTGTAGATTACACGCTTGTCGCAACAGAGTAAGATTCATCAGTATCCAAAACAACCGTAAAATTAAAATGGGATTAAAATGCCCTATCTGTTATTTTACAACATCGAGGAAAACCGAAGTTTTATCATTTTATTTTTATCATCTCTGTTTTTCTTCGAACTTCAAATATTTTGTAATTATTCTATTAGGTCGTCCGAAAAGTTTCTTTCGTTTTATAAGGAAATAATGGATACACAACATATTTCGTTTTATATTATTTTATCGAATTATGTATGATCCATTTTGTTCTGTCAAGATAAAGATCACAACGTTTGACAGATTAGGTTTCATGTTTGTATAAAGATGCATCGTTGTAAAAGACGGGTCTGTAAAAGAAAGACACTTTTCGGACAACCTAATATAACGAATCAAATGGAGCATATACGATTATTACACGCGATTATGCAGATAGCTGATTTATTACTAACGTAACAATTAATCAAACAACAGTCATGTTTCATTGAAATGCTAATGAAATTTCAATATATTTTACGTAACACATACAATATAAAGCTTCGTGTGCTAAATATTCAAATACTTCCGTGAGCCACTACGCCTTGAAAACTTAAAAAAGGATACTTACGTAAGATTTTACATTTTATCTAAGAGGAACAGACTCTTGATCGTCCTTAAAGCATCTTTAGAGCAAAGACGACATAAGGAGTTTCTATACTAAATATTCGAATACTTTCATCGAGTCACAGTATCCTGAAAAATGGAAAAAAAGCTGGAACATTTTAACTAACGGGGGAGCAGTAAGCCTGATCGGTTTGAGCGTTTTCAAAGCAAAGAGGATTCTCTAAAGTAGACGAAAGTTTTAGATGGCTCGTCGAGTTTACACGTTCCTTATCGTCTTGATCGTCGTCATCCTCGTCGTCGTCGTCGTCGTCGTCGTCGTCGACACACCAGGCGTCGTGTCGTTTCGACGTCCTCGGTCGTCCTCGGACTTGTTCGGGCGTCGCGCCGATGTTCCGTCGCGACGCTGCTGACAGTCGGTGGCCGAGCATCGCGACGCGCGCATCGTACAAGCGTGCTACAATTTTCATTCGTGACACGCGACCTGCCTTTTTTTCTTTCTCAAAAGAAACAGAACGCGAGAACGTAACCGCCGTCTCGATCCTGATAACGCGTTTCCGCGCGATCGTTTTCGTTTCCCTCGCCCGATCGTCGACGACCGGGAACTACGTGGGACGCAGGGAACACGCTTAGCTGCAACTCGAAACTGCAGAAAATGCACAACACCTGCTGTCTGTCACGCGGACAACACTGATGGTCTGTATCGTAAACGTGCGTGATAAGAAAAGAATATTCTCTCTCGAGAATGTCATCGCGAGAACAACGTACAAACGTTGGAATCCCTTAGATCGAGGGGCTGATTTCATTCGAAGCGTCTAAGGGGTGGAAATTGCGGGAATACGAGGTTGACGAAGGGAATACCGTGTTTCTTTATAAAAATAGTCGTTAAAGTGCTCGGGGATTTTCTATCTACGCGAGCAGAATAATTTATAGCCGCAAAGATGACGCTTGGGGAAAGATTCTTCTTCGTATTCGTTTTATTCTTTTCTTTTTTTCCCCCCATAAAATTAATTGTCTCTTTTCACTCGTTTTTGGTAACGCAATTTAGAGACCTTTGTGGATAATAAACCAACTTACAAGCGCATGCATAGCTATCTCGAATGGCCGGTTTAAATTAGCAGGGGTGAAATATTTCGCTTCGAAATTCGGATAATTCGAGCAGCAGGAAGCGTCGAGAGAAGCAGACGCATAGCTTTCATTGATGTTTCCGATTTAGGTATTAAACAGCTTCGTGTTTAAAGATTCCGATTGATTCGCTTTAACGAACAACGTACGTTCTGTTCTCTATCCACGTTTATCTTTGCGTTTTGTTCTTGCCGATATTAAATTGAATGGAGCGCGTGAACGACAGAAAACACTGTGGTGCAGCTCGCAAAGAAAATTAATTGGCCTCGGCAACACCTTTCGGTACTTGGAACTTTACAAATCGCCATCTCTTCTGAATTGCCTTGCGTTTTATGCTTTTCTCTGACTCAAAGTGTCTGTTTTTCCAGTAGCGAGGGAAATCGTTCGTACGCGTCGCAGCAGCGCCCTTGTTTATCTCTATCGAAATGTTTTTACGCTAACATCCTTGGAAATATAGTAATTCCCTGTCAATCCGATGTTCATTGATGAGAACGTTGTAGGTTCCATCTTGCGCAAGTTTTCACGTGTTATTACGCCTCGGATTTCCTCGAAGCTTTTCTTGTCAACCTGCTCGTCGCGTCGATTCTCGCCGAGAAAGCAATATCGCACATTTACGTACAACGGAGGCTGCACGATGTTTCTCGCAAGGATCGCCCACATATTGTTATTTTAATAGCTATTTCAGCGTTATGTCGTTTGCCTGATAATTCGAATGAAAACAATGCAACGTTGGAACCATCGAAGATAGTCTAACAATAAACAGAAGTCGTCGATGTTTTGTTTCCCTGTTTGAACAGACCCGTACGTTTTCGTTTATTTGGATATACGTCGAATCAATTAATTTGCAAAGCTAACGAATCAATGATACCGCATTCAATTGTATTCAACAGCGGCATTATCATTTATCTTTCTCTATTAAAAATTGGAACTTCTGGTTTGCCATTCCGTAGAAAAAATCTGGATCATTTAAATCTGGACCTCTCTCTTAAGAAATTTGCCTCCCCCCTCTCTCCCCCCCTCTCTCTCTCTCTCTCTCTCGTTATGTTCGTTGATTCGTCTAATTGTACCTTGTTCTCGTAATTAGTCCTTTCAACATCGTTAGCGCTATTTTTCGAAATTCATCTCGTTACGGTTCCCTCGTTTTATCCTCTCGTTTTTCTCTTCTGGTCGATGTATTTTATTTATGCGCTGTATTTTATTACCGAGATAGTCGTAACAATTTGCAATGACGATTAAATGCGTTCTCGCGAAAGATTATTATAGACGATAAATTATATGTATGTCAAGTTGAAAGAATTTTCCTAAACTATACCACGTTCAATTTCAAACACATTTATTCCTTTATTATGATGCCAATTGTTCTTTTGACTAAATGCCTCTTGTTTCCTATTTATCTCCGGTTACAAGTTCGCTGATGTTTTATTTACGATTGTTCCTGAACTTTCACCAATATACATTCGTCGGAAGCAAAACATTTTTACGATGCCTTTCGTTCAAGTTGCACGTTGACTCACGGTATTCTCTTCTTTTTTCCCCTGTTCCCTCGATCCGTTTCAATCGTCAGACCGTATACCCTCGTCCCCGATAATTGCAGAAATCTCGTTAATTCTAAAAACGTCTCTCTCTTCACGGTTCTTTAGCAGCGACTGTATTAAGCTGCCGATCTCCGAGTTTTCTCTGTTTGTGATTGTTAATTAAATTTGGTTTCACAATAGCCTACTTTTAGAACTTTCTAATCGTTCAGCGCGTTGAAAGGGTATAAATCCACATTTTTTAGTTGCTCATCTGCATGTTGAAACGTTCCTTTCTGCTCATAAAATTTTGTTTAATTTATTCGGAAACAAATTTCATTGCTCGATGATCTGCTTTTATAATTTTCTAATCATTTGGGGCCAGTTAAAAGTTCGTGAATCTTTTCCTTACGATCAATCAATTTTAATCAAAGTTAATCAATTTTAGGTGCCGAATTTCTCTGCGTTTAGAATATTCTAATCGTGCAGTGTGTGTTAAAAGCGAGTGAATTTCAATCTTCCAATTGCTTATTCTCACGTTAAAGAGCTTCCTTTCTTTGCAGCTGTTTTTCAGTTTCACGATTTTTCCACCTTCGGGACTTTCTAATCGTCTAGTTCTAACTCTGATGATTTTAAAACGACGAATTTCGACTCTTGGCTTGCTCGTTTCTATATCAGAAAGTTTCTTTTCCTTCTTTAACGATTTCTAATCAAACTTAGCTTCATAATATCTCTGCTCTTAGAATTTCCCAGTGCGTGGAAAGTGGGAAATTTCAATCCTCCAGTTGCTCATCCTTCTAATTCTAACACTGAGAAATTTCTTATCTTCGATTGTTGATTAAATTGTTAATCAAATCTGCGACGAAAGCGCGTTAAATTGTGAAATATATTGGCTTGTTCGATGAAAGAAACTTCGATGCGTTATGTAAATGTGATCTGTACAATACTTGAACTTGCTGCCGAGCCAAATGTGTCTTAACCGTGAAATTCGTTAGTGGGTGCCCTTTCCATCTCCATTTCCAGTTTGGCCGCGCCTTCGCGATAATCCGCCAAACGTGCCCACTTTATTGCTCTCGATATCGATAGAAATCGCACTCCAGACGGGCTAATGGAGTCCTTGAAATCGAACGTCCTTGTTTCGTCGTCAGTTTAGGTTGGCAAATATTCTCGGCCGGGTTTGTGGTGCGAAAAATTGGACGAATCATAGATATCGACTTGTTTACGACAGCGACGATAACGTCCCGATAGAAAGAAATTTGTGAACGATGTCGTTTCGTGACAACGTCGCCTGTGCCAATCTGTGCTCGGCTTCGTGTTTTTTTTAAATAAAGTAACAAAAGAATTAATGGATCCTGCTTAGGTCTTTGGTCATGCTGTTAATGATTTTTGTGACATCTACATCACCTTTCAAAGTAAAACCACCATTGTTTCGTTTTATAGCATTCGCCGGTATTTCGTTCGGAATAATGTACGAAACTATCGGTGAAAAGTATCAGCGCTGGAACCACGAATGTTTAACAAATGGATGAAATAAATTCGAGGTACGTTCGGTCGGATTAGAATCAGAAATTCGCGACAACCGTGGATTCGGACAAGGACAGCGATCGTTACCCGTAGACAAAGGACAACGTTATCGGCCAATATGTAAAATAGCGCGCGTGGAAGTGAGAGACACCATTTAAGGGATGTTATCTTCGTGAATGATATTTCCTATGGGACAACAAATTTCTGCCTTTCCATAAAATCGTGATGTTATAGGCAACCTCGTATACTCTTATTATACAGACGTAATTGTTTTCCAGGTGATCAAGATCCGATAAAGGGAAAGCCAAACAAACCTAAATCTCTTTTTTTTTTTATACTAAATATAGTCTCTTTTAAAATATTTTGAAAATATAGCTTCAAACGCGGATATCTTGCGGTCAGTGTGAACAAATGTTACATACGTACGCGAGTACAAATCTGTTTCATGTATCGCCAATGGTAATTTACTCTTAACGTAAATCGAAAAGGATCGACGTATCTATCATCTCGTCTTTTCTAAAATATATTTTTAGAACACGCGAATAGAAATATGTTCTCAATGGTAGATAACCTATTCTTATAGCAAATCAAAAGGAATCTACCAATTGCTGCTCTTTCTTAAAAAAATATATATAATTTTCAAAAAACATAGTGTAACTAAATACGTTAATTAACACGCATTAACACGAATTATTTTGCGATTAGCGCGAATAAACATTGCATCGACGAACGCGAATCTGTTTTATCTTTTCTCGGCAATTAATGAGAATTTATTCTCGTTGGAAATTATTCTTCCACACGTTTGTCCGCGTATGTATCTTCGCTTAAAATCTCGCGATAAATTCCATTGGAAAAGCAGTCCGAGGCAAAGAATCCTTCTTCGTGGTATCGGTAATCCTGGTTCAAGGCCGAGACGTTGCAACGATTGCCAGCAATTTATCGGTTGGCTGCGCTATTGTCTTTCCCCCCGTGGAGATCTTTCGATCCCTCTGGAGGATCGTTTCGACCGCGACCGCGCTCGAGAGCATTTTAATTTCGCTCGTTCGGAATTCTGAACAATTTCTCCGCTTCTTGACGACCGTATCTGGATAATCGCAGTGTCGGTGTGCCGATCGATAGTCGCTAGATGGCTGAAAATTCGAGGGAACGGGCGAGGCCTCGGAAATTTTATTCGAGTCGTCGTCGGAGAACGCAAAAGTCAGCGATTTCACGATCAAACCGACGACGAGGGTTGAACGTTTCCGCGAGAGAAATAATGCAGAACGACGAGGTCGGGGTCGGTTAAAGATTTCGTTGTTGCGATTAATTGAAGTCTGGCACGAGCTCGCCGTAAAGCTCCTTTGGCGCCACGATTTCTGTAGTGCAGCGAATAATACCGTGCGAATTACGCTTGCAGAGGGTTTATTGTGACGATGGATCGCAGAATTTAATGAAATTTATCGTCCTGCGTGGCAGGTAAATCACAAGACAATGAACTCGAGATCGAAAGCTATTTTTTAAGTTTGCCCGAGATACGCCTGTGGAATATAATTGACAGATACGTGATAGTTTATTGTGAGTGTCAAATGAATATACTACGCTGATTAGTAGAATTTCAATGGGAAATTTAAATATGTTAATGCGAATTTTTCTGTCGACATTTTGTTGCGTGTATCGCAAAAGTGTTACAGTTGGAAGCAATTCAGTTTTTTGTTAGAACATGGAAATCGTCGAAGGGGGGGTTCGAGGAATAGGAATGGAAAATTAGAAAAATAATATTTGGTCCTTGTTTCGTAGAATCTGTCCTTTTGTCGAGATTATTTATTTGGTAGATCATTATTTTTATAAGCTTCGAAATATTTACAAGTACTGGGTTTTCTGAAAAATTTGTTAGTTGAGTTGTGTTATTTTTGAAACACATGCGAGATATGTGTGTTTATTTATGTTTCGGTAACATTCGCAAATTTGTTCAAAGACAAAAAATAATACAAATTGGCCGTGGCGAGAAAAAGAATCTTCTCTGCGATTTTAGACATTCCGTTTGTTTGATATAAGAAAATCAAAAGGATTCTGAATTCGGAACTTGCGAGAGAGACAAGTAGATGATTAGAAAATTTAAAGCTGGGTTTAATCTTCATGGGCTTTAGCTTCACGACGCATATTCTGAAAGTATATCCAAAATCTGGATACAATTCTTGAGATATTATAGAATCCAGTTAAAAAAAAAAAACGTAATTTATAGTTCTTTATATCGGTAAGCATTTTTTAATTAAATTTTGACACATTGGACATAGGGATTTGCACATATACTTCTAGATCTGTTTTCTCCTGGAAAATACAGAAACAGAAAATTTGATTTTTTCAGATACAGCAGAATGCTGCCTTAAATATCTATAGAGATTAATTTTTAATTTACAATAGGATACCATCCAAAATATTAACAAAGATTAACTTTCAAAAATTTCCAGAATATCTCCCCAAATGTTTATAGACATTAATTTTTAAAAATTTTAAATTAAATTAAATTAAGAACATCGTCAAATATTTATAGAGATTAAGTTTTAATTTACAACAGAATGCTTGCCTGAATATTTATAGAGATTAATTTTCAATTTACAGTAGAATTCTTCCTTACGCATTAACAGAGATTAATGTTCAAAAATTCAGAATAGAACATCTCCTCAAATATTCGTACATACTAATTTTTAAAAATTTACAATAAAATGCTCCCTTAAATATTTATAGAGATTAATTTTTAACTTACAGTAGAATACTTCCCTAACATACTCACAGTAGGGTAGGGTACTCCCTTAAATATTTCCCCAAATTTACGTTAATTATTATTGTCCTTTCGTGATTTTTAATTATTTACAAGTACGGGAAGATATCTCGTTATCTCAGTGTCTACCTCTCGTTCTTTATTGTTTCCATGTCACGGCCCATTGCTGTAAATTTTTCAATAGCCACCTGTCAGCGGAATATGAAACAGCCTGTCAAACAAAGAACGCCGTCACTACTGTTTGGCAATGTTCCAGAAGCTCGTTGGAAAGCTGGTTTTCTTATCTCTGGTTCTCTGTTGCCTTCGTAAAAACTGGCCAAGAGCATCGAGTAGAAATGCGTCTACTACATATCATCGTTGCCACCACGCAGGTAAACGATGATCGAGTTTCCACGAAGATTTCTCTTCCGACTGCAGAGGAAATGGAATCTTCCGCTTCTATGGCTTTCGTGGATGATAGTATGGAAATGAAAAATATGAAAAATTACATGAGAACGTAATATTTCTGTCTACATGCGTGGAATTGTCATAATGCAGTAATACTAAAGCTACTCGTGATTAAAGCTTGTTCCAAAGAAGTTAAAATGAAAAAATATACGAATAGACAAAATTCATATACTTTGAAGAAAAACTATTTAAACCTGTAAAAATGCAACGTTTTAAATCCATTAAATCACCGTGGACAATTAAATAAATTAAAGCGAGTGCTACAATAAGCAGCTCCTCCCTCTCCAACTCGAAATTAAATTACTTTTTCAAATGCGCTATAAATTCGTAGTTAATTAATCCTCGTGGTAATAAACTTTTGCACTTTTCAATACGAGATCTATACGTTTCTTTCTCTTCCGGAAAATACAATTTAAGCATTGCTTTCTTATTCGCCAAATTGTCATTGTCATTCGAACTACCCTGGTAGCTCTAGTGTTAATAAATGCAAAAGTTCTACGTTTTATGTTCCTCGCGCATTAACAAAACAGTATAATTCATCGATTCGTCGACCTATTTCCATCAATATGTCAAATTATTTTATTATTATCTTATCGTGCAGGTTCCTGAAGATTCAACTATTACTCTGTGTATCGGCGATTCTTTTAAATTACGAGTTTCCAGTATTGGGATTCAGAGACAGTGGCATTAAATCGCTTTCCCATCTACAATACGATCAATTTTCGTCGAAAGGACCTCGGTTCAGATGTCGTGCAGTGCACTTGGGAAACACAGTGATCTCTCTTGAATTCGGTTAGGGGAGAAAAGCAAAGCGGCTTGTCGGAACTTGCCCAAAGCCTGGCCAAATAGATTCCAAAGTGGATTTGATCGGTACTAAAACCTAAAAGGGGTATGGTTCTCATCATTTTTCACTAGAAAAGATTATACTATTAACACGTTCACTGTTACACGAATTTGATATATTTTGTGCTGGGAGCCGCAATCAATTCAAATACACCACGCCATAATATCCCATTTTGTTGGAACTTTTTGAAATTTCTTTGCCACTACATGATGAGACACGACTGTCGTGATTGTAATAGTAAAATTTGAGATCAATCCGAAAATATATAGTATATATATAGTAGTTAGACAGACAAGACATTTACCGGAAATATACGGTGGAAAATTAGTATACGGCATGAGTAACAGCCTCGAACGTACAATTAATGCTAAACATTGTCTCACTGTGTATTGTGGTTTATTAACTAAAGCGAGGAATTGTTTGTCCAAGTACTTCGATGGTCTTGTGATTTCTAGATACATTTTGAAACATCTTTCAAATTTTACCAATGTAATCTCGATAGTCGTGTCTCGTTACGGTACTAATGAAATTTTGGAAATGCTTCGTATAATATGCACGTAGAAATTTTCTTCACGAAATTCATCTTACCTTAATATCGTAGAAAATTTAGTAAAACGCGGCTCACCGAAGTCATCGGGGGTTAAAAGGCTCATCGATTGATTTTTCCTTAAAATCTCTAATAAAAGTCATAGCGATTGCCTCTAATTTGACGATAAAACTAGAACTATTCCTCCCCTGAAAGCAATCGGAAGACTTTGTTCTGGCGGTCGAAGGACAAGTTACCTAAAGTGGAACATGCTAAATTCGATGATCGTTTGGCTCAATAACGAGGAATTCTTGGTAAAGTAGGTTAGTTTAGAAAGCGCGGCCCCACTTGGAAATAAAGTGGATACTGATCGAACGCGAAAATCGAGAATAGTGGATTATGCACATGTGAGATGGAACAACGTGGCATTGCACAATGATACTTTATGCGGCGAATGTCCGTCTTAGCGGTTGAATTAGAATATTCCTTGAAATCTTACGAATGAAAATCTCAGTAATTTCTATTCATGCAAATGCTATTCAACGATTAACTGCCGCCAGGAAGTTCGTAACTCAGTTTGATATCGTTCTGCCATGAACATACGATCGTCGTCATAGTTGTCCAAGTGTAACAGCGATGAAATTGGTATATTAAGTTAGAAGTTTTGTCATTTGGAATCCATAAATTTCGCAGGTCGTAGCCAGGCGATTGAGGTGTACCAATGTTTTAATCTTCGAAACATGATTCACAAGAAGTCGTATAGTTCTGTTGGGTTTCTGTTATGGGCAATTTAACCAGTTAGCTGTTGCGACTTGTTTGAAAACTTTGAAAATTGTGTACCTAAAATGTGTCGCAATTTAAGCGACGATTTATTAATAAATTTTATAAACGATGACGAATATACTCGTCAAACGCAAAGTACGTGTTACTGTTTTAAAATGGGATTAAGCTGTAACGAAACGACTGCTTTACCTTTTAATTTTATTACTGACAGGGCTCGTTATAACACAAAATATTGTCATTTATTCGTGACGAGTATATTCGTCAGAAACAATAAACTGGTTAATCGATAAATTGTTTCGTAGCAATGTTACGTGTTGTGCAGTTTTGGACGTCGTTCGATAGGAAAACTCATTTCTATATCGTTTTACACGATCGTCGTTATGCAAGATAACTGCGATGAGATTGGCATTTGTATCAGGTTGAAAGTTTTGTCATTTGCAACTTTGTTTCGAGATTCCATGAATTTTATACATTGTGGGTAATTGAGATGGTAACCTTCGTAACACGATTCGCAAAAGGTCGAACAGTATCGCTGGATTTCTGCTATTAAAAATTTAATCGATAAATTGTCCTATAGTAGTTTCGTGTTATGCAGTCTTGGATGTCGTCAAATGGAAAAATTTAATTCAATATCGTTTACACAATCGTCGTTAAAATTATGCAAGGCAATTGCGATAAAATTGCTATATTAGATCGATGGTTTTGTCATTTATAGCTTCATTTCGAGATACCATAAATTTCATAAATTATAGGCAATTAAAACGAATATATGTTTTAATTGTCGAAACATAATTTCTATGATCAATATCTATATAGGATAACTAATAATATATATTGCATATATTATTTGCTATTGAAAATTTAATCGATGAATCGTTCTATGGTAATTCTCACTGTTGTGAAATTTTAGATAGCCAAACAGAAAAATTTGTAATTTGAGACAGCTTTCAAAATCTCCTTTAAATAGGCAGCCAGTTAGTTTAAACCTTGATAATATTTTTTAACGCGAAAACTATCCGAAATTGAGAATCAAGAGGTCGAAACGCTAGAAGAATATTTCCATAACAAAAATGAAGAATTTAGCGACGATTACAAGTAGACCGCAGATTTTTATGCAGTTTCATGCTCCTATTAACTTAAAACTAAAGAAATCGAACCTACATAAAGATCTATTTCTTCCATTAAATATTATACCAAATATTTACAAATATTTTCTATATTTCTACATCTTTCCACCTCTAAATTTTCTATAATAATAAAAATCCATAGTTTAACTGTAAGTAACGAGCAAACATTATTTCGAAGGCTAATTAACAGAAATTTCATTTCATGCAATTTATTTCTTTCTTACGAAAGAATAATGCCTTTTGACGAGCCAGTTACGTTCTCGATGAAAAAGAGCAAACTCCTCGTTTGTTCTCTGTTCATCGGCAATCTTGGATGTTTCACACGTAAAAAGGAAGGTCGTTTTCCCCTGCCCCCGTCGTTATACGTTTCTCATCAAGGTGTTGTTTCTTCAGGCGCTTTCCGCTCTTTTCAACCTAACTAAAAACCTTGGCGAACCCTTCGAGGCGGCTCATAGTGTCAAATATTGCAGTCGACAATTTTAACGAAGCCGGCGGAAAATTAGCCAGGTTTCGACGTGGCTGGGACTATATGAAGGCGGGTGGCGACGAAGTAAGGCGTTCGGATCAAAGGCGAGAGGCGGAGTATACCAGTTGGAAAGTCACGATAGCAATTTTTCACGGACGACGCGACGTGTCGCAAGCATCGCAGATCTGTTTGGACGTCCGATAGTTTGGGCTACAAAGCGGATAGAGGATCGGCTCGAAAGTTTGGGATTAATCCGCAGAGGAATATGTATCCGGTTTGCGACATTGGCTTCGATCCAACTTGCTGCGATAAAAACGAACGATTGTGCAACCTATCCTTCCGCTCCACCTTGTATCTCGCCTCGTGCTTTATATTCGTCCGTTTCTCTGATAAGAGACAACCAGGCCGTTGTCGTAAATAAAAGATGAAATCCTCGGGATACGAATGCGTGTTCCAACGTTATTTTTGCAAAGGGAATTGCTGCCGCTAGCGCGGTTTCCTCCCATCACCACGGTCGCCTTTGCGCGTTTACTTTTACTACTGAAAGTAAGTAGTAAAACCTGTGATTCAGGCTGAGGAATTTTTTGTCGTTCTTGGTAATATCAATCTGTGATACTTTGAAGCGAGATAAAGATGAATGTATGTATACGTAGCTCTTATGAATGTATCGTGTGTGTTATGTAAAACATTTTGATATTTCCGATCCGATTATCCGGCCATTATATTTGTAGATTTTGCAACGAATCTGAGATTGTACGTGGATGTTCATATAGCAAAGATACAAGGATATATTTTACCGAGATTACAAACGTATTTAAACGTTCGGTTGAAGGGTTAGGAGAATCGTCATGGTGCAAGTCGCTGCTATTTCCCATAAAACAGAACATTCTGTATTTATTGCTGTAAAATATTCATGATATTTTTTCGAATAGTGAAATGATATTCTTAGGAGTCGAAACGCGTGATTGGAAGCAAACTCTCAAAATCTTCACTCTCATCATTATGATTTTTAGACTGTCTATTTTCCATTGCGTTAGGAAACCTCGATATTCAGTGGAAGCATCTTTGCTACTTGTTACAAGCTTAAAGTAGCTGTTCATTGCAGTAAGTATGTTGTTACCTACATATACACAATTAATCGGATTGGTTTGAAATTTGTCAGACATAATCGTGAAAATGACATCTCAATAGAGAAATTTTCCATACTTTCGCGTATAAATGTCTCGTAACTTGTATATACACTTTCGGATTTGAAATCTGTTCAACGTCGTGACAGCGTGTCCGAGTACAGTGCCAATGAAATTTTAAAAAGGTTTCGCGTAACGCACACAATGTCGTTGTGGATTTATCTGTAGCCGAGATTTCCTTTACAATCTACAATCTGTTCGTAGACTCGTCTCGTGTGTGGCAGCGTTGCAGTCATTGATTAAAGAGCACCGGCTCTGTGTGACCAAGGACAGAGATCGATTTCACGAGTGTTTCACGATTCTCTCTTACTCTCTTCACCTTAGCACACGTTTCATGCGCACCTTCGATCCATAAAACTTTACGAGCCACCTAAAAATAGATAAAACGAGTTAACTGCGGGAAATGAAGCCGTCCGTGTCGCGTTTTGAATCGCGAGATACGATCACTCGTATAAGTTTAACGAGTCGCATTCGATATCGTCGCCACTAAAAACTTTTCCTCTCCTTCTGTCTTTCTCGTTATTTCCATACACGAGTTTCGCAACGGCGATTTCCTACCGCGATTTCTAATAACGGCAGATGTTTCAAATCCGCGTCTCGTCGTATTTTACGCGTCACTGCGACGCTTTTACAGCGCGGCACGCATGTAATTTTGATTCACGGCATGTTAATGGAGAGGCGAAGAGGGTGAAAAGTGAAGTTTCTGAGATTGCTCGGCAGCTGCAGGCTGCTCGAACGTACACGGCCACGCTGAATTCGTTGAACGCACGCTTTGCTTAACAGTGCCGAAAGGGCAGATGCAAGCAAAGTGATCAGAAGAGTAACAAACACTATCTCGTTGCTCGAAACCGTTTGAACTTTCGAAAATTGTAATTTTCCAACGAAAGTTACTCGTTTCCAAAAATTTCCCTTGCAAATGATAATAACTTATTTCGCGAAACAATTTCGAAGCCGCGTTGCAATAGCAGTTTTTCCAATTTACCGTAGCGTTACGGACGGTGGAATTTACCTTTGAATTAGTAAATTGCAAGCTTGCCTTTCATATCCAGATTGTAAATGTTTGTGCAAATTTGTACCTTTATGAACGAAGGTTTCTTTCATCTGCCAAATAAAATGTTAAACAATTTTGTTAAAAATTGCCTGAGATATTCAGTAGGAGAATCTAAATAAAAATGTAAGTTTAAGTCAAATATTTAAAAAATAATAAAATATTTAAATCTTTGCACCTTAAAATTTCCCATAAATTCATAAATATCTGCACTTACATCTACTTATTTCGTCGATTCGAACTGTATGTGATGCAAGGTTATCAGCGCTATTGTTACTTTTCTAGCACAGATAGAGCAGGTACACGTCATCGTTACAGCAAACTCGATTGATTAATAATTAATTAGCGCGCATATCTCTTTCCTGGGTTATCTTCGATTAAAATTCTTATTAACGAACTCGTTGAAAGCGCTTAACAAGAGCATATTGCGATCTATTTCGGTCCTGCTTGGCACGCAACTTTAAGTCGCGAATTATGGATCTATGTAACGTTCGTCGGCGAACCGCAAGGTAAAAATTTCTTCATTAAAGGCAAGATAAAACGTGACAAGGTGTTAATTATAATATCGACCGCGCATACACTAATTCAATTAAGACGAATCGTAGAACAAAGCTTGGGATATCGCGTTTAATCTTGCTGATAGTTTCGTTCATAAATTTATTTGCGTGTAAAACGTCTCGTTAAAAAGTTTAATTAAAGTTTGATAGCGCGTCGCAAAAATATTTGTATAGTCAGGAATTGTTTGGACTATCGTTCTCTGGTGAAAATAACAGATGAGCTTCGATGTAATTTTAATTAAACACGCTTGATATTGTTGATCTTTCAGCATCTTCCTTCTACGCCATAGTCTTTCGTTTTAATAAATATCTGTAGCTGTGTAGTTAAAGTTTCGTGTTAACAAGTACCAATTCACGTTTAATTAGCTCAAGTAAGAAATACCAATTTATGTTTAATTAGTTCGGGTAACAAGTGCCAGTTTATGTTTGATTTTAGTAGAAGTAACTTCGATTTTGTTTGAAACTTCAAGTTATATCATATTCTTGTCGTCGTGTTAACAAAGTAGGATAAAAGTAACGGCAGACGAAGTTTTAGAATTATCCAAATTACAGGATAACTAACGTAACTGATCTCGGACAGAATATCGTGGAAATCTTTCTCATAAAAATAGCAATTTATCGTAGTAGTTTCTCATAGAAATTTTTCTAGATTTACAGTTCGCGTATTTTTCCTGGTTCAAATAATTTTTCTCTCGCGTTATAGATTTTTCCACGTCCTTTATGTGTGTTTTATCATCTGTATAGATAGAGTGTGAAAATTTATCAAGTATTCTTGAGCGCGGCTAATTAGCCGTGGACTAATTAGCGAGGCCAAGTGGAAAAAAATAATCGGTATCATATTATTCTACGTGTGAAAATAAATGAATGTAGAATACATCTGGAACACGTGGAAAAATCTGTTCATAAAACGCTTTGATTTCGTGAAAAGAAAATTCGAAAATTTCTCACACGCGTGTACCAAACCAATTATTCACTCAACGTGAACGAACTCAATTTTCTTGAAAATGCAGCCTCAAGTGGAGAAATTTCACTCTTCGTTTTCCACTTATTTTCGCATGTGGAATAACCACCTTTTGATTGCTTATTCCTGCCTAGTCGCTAACTAGCCAAATTCACATACGGTAGAGCCTCCTTTATCCGAACTAATAGGCAGACGAAATTGTTCGGATAATAGAATTTTCGGATAATAGAACAATCGCTTTTCCCATATGAAATTTCATTTCTTCAAATACAAATTAACATTAATTGACAGATTCTTTCAATATTTACGGATCCCATATCTTTTTGCCTGCTATTATTTTTTTATTTATAACTATTATTAATTATGTCGTATTTTGTTTCGATAGTTAGAACGCTAACAATTTCGTATTAAATTCTTATCGTCGAAATTCACTTGATCAAATAAGAGAAAGTATACGCTGCATACGAACTGTTATAAAATATGTACATATTCTACAAACGTATCCTTTAAGGGGAAATATAATATTCGTATAGCAGAGCGTTCGGATGATACGATACTCGGATATTAGGGTGTTAGGATAATGATGGGTGTTTGCATAAACAAGGGTTGTACCGTACGAGAGAAATTTCCAAAGTCAGCTTCCTGGAGAACTAAGCCCCGGATGACATAATTTTATTCTATATTTCTTTTTTCCATAAGGAATCACTTGCCACCCGCTTGACATATCATTCGGCCACACCCTGTGTCATATTTTTCGGTCATCTTACGAATTTCCTACTTCAAACGTCGCTAGCTCTGTTGTTAAATTTTATCCTCCAACGACGATATTTCATATTCATTAATCAGTTAGTTGTTCTTGACGAGTATACTCGTCACGAAGAAATGACAATATTTTGTGTTATGACGAGTATATTCGTCATGCCGTTTAAATAGCAATTTAGCAATCGCAATAATAAAATAAAATAACAAAACAGCCATATCATTACAACTTAATTCTATATCGTAACAGCCACGCGTACTCTGTGTTTGACGAGTATACTCGTCATCGTTCGCTTTTTGCGACACGTTGTAGGTACACGCTTTTCAAAGAGATTGCAACAGCTAACTGGTCAATAATACAAAGTCCAAACTACCGACATTTCTTTCCCTCGACGGTTACTTTTTATTTCTGTGTATTGGAACTTGCTCGCCAATCTCCGATCTCGACGATGAAATTTCTCAGAAACAAGCCGATGTCCGCCGGCCGTCTCGTATGGAATGTTACGGCGTATGTTGCCTCTTGCGGCCAGGAGCTCTGTCCTGCGAGGATTCCATTAATTTCGGTCGAGGTTACCGATGAGACTCGTCCTGAATAGTTTCCAGGAATCGCGACGTCCGAGGATGCGGTGCAATCTCCTGACAGAATTCGGCCTGCCACGCGAAATTCCCTGAATGATTTGCCACCGATTAATCAGACTCGCCGTGCAACGATTCGATTATTTAAGTAATTTGAGCCTCGCGTTGCTCCCTATCGCGTTCGCGTTTACGGATCGATCGATCAAAGCGGCGACGTTAATTGAGGTGCACGACCATCGCGTTTAACGCGAATGAATGGGGAAAAGGGCTCGTCAGATAGAATTGTGAATACATTATATGGCATAGGAAGTTTTAGGTATAGTTCCCTTTTAAATAAATCGCTTAAAGTGCTTTAAAGAATTAAAGAATTAATTATTAAACATTTTTATTATATATATACAAAAGGGCGATAAATTTCATTTCGACAATGAGGATATATTTCGATTTCGAAAATATTTCAAGTCGCACGGACGATATTTCTTTTTTTATAAATAGGAGAGTTCAGTGATAATAGATATTCCGTAATAATTAATATAAAAGTGTATTTAAATAATAGAAAATACACTGGGTGATGATATTAATTTTGACTTTATTTGTACCTTCAAATTTTGGCTTTAACAATTTTATTTTTATATGTTTTAATAGCTTCAATATCTATTTTGTTTACCATTGACAGCTTTCGTCATGCAAATATTAAATTTATAAAAAGGCCGTATGAAGACCACGAAGGAAGAGCACGATGATCGGTTGGCATAAAAATTGGTCAATTTGTCAGATATTTTTTGAGAGACTTACTTCTTCAGACTTGGCAGGTTTTCTTCATTTTCAATCACGTTATATAACAATTCTCTCATTCAATCACGAAGCTACATTAAAATTCGAAAATCGATAAAAATGGATTTAGCATGTTTTCCTCCTTCGATTCTCATATACAACGAAGAGCTTATGTCAGTCGATGATTTAACGATTCTTAGGAAATTTGTCGGAGAACGATTTCAGCTACCTGACAGTTAATTAAGTCCTTCATTATTCCACAGATTGTGATAGCTCTTGTTTAAAATGGTTTTGTTCGAGACAAAAGACAGAGATTTAACGGGTGGTTGACTTTCTTAGATAATTATACTTCTTCGTTTCGTTCGACTCAATTATGGTTAAGCCGTGTTAGAGGTAACCGGATTTCAAACTTTATTAATTTTCACGCAAATTTGACTCTACGAAGCAAGAACGATCAGAGTAAGCTAATTCTCACGATCTGGCAGAATTTCCAGAGGCGAACAAAATTCGAAGGAATTCTCTGTCTTCTTACCTCCATTTGTTACGAATCCTCTCGTTGGGCCATTGGTAACTGGCTCGAGTTCGTAGAATATCGCAGATTCGCATTAGGCTGTTACATGTGAAACGTAGTTTTTTAAACTTTAGTAATTTCCATATCGTTCGATACACTTTGCCGGGGAATAATTTGTTGATTTGTGAAAGTTATTGATTGTTAAATTAAAAAATTCTTAGAATGTCACCGATTCTTCTTTTGTATCTTCTTATGGAATGATTAATTAGATAATAAAAGTTTGTCGCGATAGAAGAGAGAACGTCTTCAACTTTCTGCAAATGGTAAATTTATATTTTCAGTCAATATAAATTGAAACTGGTAGAGAAAAGTGATGATGTCCCAAACAGTGTTCTTTTTACCTTGTCATTTACTATTATTTATGCCATTTTCTTGCTTGATGGGCTTATTGAATGAGCTTATGGAAGTGAGTCATTCGTTTGTCGAGAATCGAACGTTAGTGAAATTGTAAATTGAAATTGAAAAATTAACAAACGCTGCAAAAGTTAATCGGTTCGACTTCTGGATAATTCACGTAAGAAAATCGTTAGAATACATTGACCATTCAAAATTTCCTGACACTGAATATACTCGATTTATAGAAAATATTAAACTAAATTTCTATATCTAAAGTCGGAAGTTATATTTTGTCAAGAAGGAAGTTCATTTTCCAGTCGATTCTTGCAACAACAACTTTGCAAGTTAAGAAGATTCTGCTGGAAATTTATCGGAAGGAGTTTGAGTGTCGCGAACGGCAGGAAATGTGCTGATACGAAAGGCCAGAACATCGCCGGTCGTCTCGAATCCCCGACTTTCCAGATTATCATAATACCACGTATGTATCTTTCACGATCAGCCTAATGTTTCTATTTAATTCTTTCAGAAGCGCGAAGCTCGCGCGTGAGATGTGTAACACTGTGACAAGTAAATCCTCGTAAATCAATCCTCTGTTTACACCAGTTCCTCGCCGTTAATCCTCGACTCCAAAAGCCGGAAACGAAGCCATGGTAACGTCACTATGATGAATGTTGACCAAACTTCTCCAATTCTGCACCTTTATTTGGCTCACGGATTCCATCACGAAAAGGCAATTAAATCACTAGAAAGGACTCGCGGTTTGTCCGAGAGAATCTTCTCTTCTAGGGTCTTCTATTTCGAGAAAGCACCGCCATTCAAAGGAAACTTGGAGTTTGCACATTTTCGAATGTCTCAATTGCAGCTCGTCTGTAAGCTCAGTTTGTTTTAGCATCCACTTTCGTCGTTATACGAAGATCCTTTCTTTCTTTTTATTAGTTATTCGCTCATGATCTTGGAAACTTATGTCAATGTCGGTAATAGGATTTCGTTACAGTCGACTTTTAAATGCTACACGTGAAACATCTCAATTGTAGTTCTTCCATGAGTTGATTGATTTTCAAATGTTAGATTTGAAACATCTGAATTACAGTTCTTCTATATCGATCTACGAGCTTAGTTCAGAATATTTTACTTATTTAATTTCCACTTTTATTTTATACCAAGATACTTCTCTTTCTTTTAGTAAGTTACTCGTTTACGATCTTCTAAAATCTATGCCACCTGTACCGTTAGTTTTATCGTATTCTGTTTTTAAATATCAAACTTGAAAAGTCTCTATCGCAGTTCTTACACAAGGTCGAATTATTTCAGACTTTTATCGCGACAAGTAAATTCTTGATGTTCCATGCTAGCGAATCATTCGTTCACGATGTTGTAGATTTATCGAAAATAGCTTCCAAATATTCTTCGTGTATTTTCCAGAGGAATACCCTTTACTTACATAGTTCTTCCATGAAAAAAAAACGTAGCTTTGCTATATTAAAAAATCTTAATATCTGACGAATATCAGAAAACTGCAATCTCACGGTTCTCCCAGTCGCTTTCTTTAGAATCGTTATTCTTCATTAAGCGTCTTCCTCGTGTGCTTTATAGCTTCACGAGGTTCACTTCCACGAGTCGGCTGTTCGCAAATTTACATACACCATAGCTCACAAGTATCCAGCTGCTTTCTTTGATTTGCAGTCGCGACGTATAAATGATATTAAATGTGTCTCGATAAAATCGCAAATTTATTACTAAAATCAATATTCGTCAGTTTCTTTCTAAATCGATAAATTGTGAATTGAAATTGTAGAAATTAAATTATACAATACCAGTTAATAGCGTATAGTAATTAATTGGACGATCAACTTACATGACGGGATTTAAATATCGCTGCTTGAATTAATCACGTTGCTCTTTCGATTATTTAGTCTAATTTAAAAGTTTTCTTATCTTCGCGTTACACGTAGCTCCGATATAGAGAACTTTTCAAGCGGGTAATAAAACAGCCCTATAGCGTCTGACACCTACGAGTGCCATTTTCGTTCTCCCATATTACCTTTATCCCATTGTCATAATTTTATCGGAGAGTAACAAGAAATAACACAAGCGTGGACGTTTATTTACAATAATGTAATAAAATAATAAAGTCGATAATAATACGATCAAAGGACAAAAAACGGAAAATGAGATGCCCGTTTTAATATTCAAACGAATGAAGCGAACTTTTATTCAGATTTTTTTCCCCTATTGTGATCTGTAAATAATCCCTTTTAATTGCTTGCATAGAAATGTGAATTTGCATAAAGACCCACGCGATGTACATTAATATGAAAAAATAAGAAATAAGAATTAGCTTTTCGAATATCTTCTGCAATTAATGGAAAGCTCGTACCGTTTTTCCGACCAAACTGTGCGACGTGTTTTCTCCTTTATATGCATATTGTTCGCAATTAGCGTATGCAACATTTCTTTCGATAATTTTTCCCTATCCCTGTAATAACTTCGTTATTAACCATCAGCGTGGAATTGCTTAATCTTCCGAGAGAAAGAGACGTTTCAATTCGTTTCTCCGGTGTTCCAGAGGAGACAAGTTCTTATCGTTGGAGTAGTTTCGTAACGAGCGGAATAAATGGTAGTCGGAGCGTGCAATATTGGAGCGGTGAATATGGCAGATGCGGTAGAACGTCCCAACCAAGTTGCACCAATTTTTGTCGTATAACGACTGGCACGTGTGGTCTTTCGTTGTCTTGTTGGTGAACCACGTTTGAACTCGTGCCAGGCCAACGAGGAGCAAGTACTTTCGAAAATGCTTGTTTTACGCTCCACAGTTGGTTGTTAATTAATCAACGATACCAAATTAGAACAATTAAATTGAGCGTAAGGAGCCATTGTTTAAACTGAGTTCCATTTGGCTGCAAAAGAACGGGACGAACTTTCTGTCCAACCAAATATAATATATCGAATCGTTGTTCTTAGATCGGATTTTTACAGCTCATTAACCTGCTACATCAAGTCCTTTATCATCCGCAGCGTTGAAATATTAACGTCATTCTCTTAAACGGGCAAATGTAACTGGAAATGTCGGTCGAGCACGCAATAAACTATTAAATATGAAGCGGCTAGATGTATCGGACCGGATCGATAGGAAATACCTAGTCGTCGGGTGGAAAAGCGATTCAGGAAATGCTTATTATTCACCCTGCTTCGGGTCTCGTTTTTAGCTTCGTGTCAACGTCCCGACGTTTTATTTTCGCTCGACATATCGCCGGGCAAAATTGCACGCCAAAGAAAACAGTCGGCAGACTCACGTGTATTTTTAACGAGACCAAATAACGAGGGACGTAGACAGTCTGTTTGAAAAGTAACGAGATTGCCGATAATTAATTTAAACACCGATCGGTTAGACTGTGAATTTTGATGCGTTTCTGGGAAAATGGTACAACAGAGGGTTGCACGTAATATGCAAAAATACGGTGGCGCGATAAAAAGAAGTTCATAAAATAAGGGATATAAAAAGACAGCGTGATTTTACAAAATGAGTTTATGTTTAATGACAACGACGAATAAATATAATATAAATATGTGTAACACGGAACGAACGACTGTTATTAGTACGGTAAAAAATTGTTAGTAGAAAAGTTAGCAAAATTCACAGCGTATCAATATTTCATTTTCTCTTATCTGTATGTGAAATACTCAAAACAGCGAACTTATTAGAATATTTAGCAGATAAAAGAAATTCTTGCTCGGTTTGCATTTCTGTAGTACAGCGGTTAGGAAAATACGAATTTGCATAAAAATATCCAGGCTGTATTAATTATATTTGTAGAAATCCTGTTCGTTTTATTCCTCGAACATTGATGCAATCCTAGAAACGATTATCTAATGAAGAAATAGAAATTCTATGAATTGTAAAAGTAGATAGGGTTGTTCGTGGTCAGGCACAGGAGTAGATGTGATTAGTTTTATTACGTTGCACTGTTATATCCTCTTAAAATAAATTAGTTACAACGTTGGCAAATGGTCAAATAAAAACCAGTAAATGAACAGAGCTGTGAAAATTTTCGAGTATTTTTATCATCTACATTTTATTATCTACATGTATGCTTGCGATGCTTCTCTACGAGTTTTTTATTGGAGCGTTCGAGCCCCGAAAATGGACAATTATTAGAGAAAACCGCAATCAGATAAACATAGCGAATGAGCGAGCATTGCTATTCGCTTTTCGGCCAAATATTCACGTACACAATCGTGCTAGGATGAGCAAATGCATTACCATGCAACAGAAGCCAGCTGTACTAAGATATTATCAGCCTAATCGTTATCACTTGTATATACGTTCATGAAATATCAGTATTTGTGCGTGCAAACAAATTGTAAGTTCAAAAACGATAAGAAAATGTTAGTATCCGAATATGTGGAAAGATAAGTCTGAGAAGGACGATAAAAATAAAAAACAATATAAATAAAATTATGCAAATTTACAAATGATATATATGTGTCACTATCTTTCGGACAAGCTGTACAGTCAAATTTCAAAGATGAGAAAGCGTTGACGGAAAGTTAACTCGTAGTACGCACGAGTGCTCGCTGAAGAGATACGCAAGGAGAATTCGCTGAAGAGAATTCGTTTAAGAGGATTCATGAAAATTTCTTGAGCTTCTACGACGTGTAGAGACGCATAAGAATATAGAGATGTATCGCGACGAGACATTTTCGTGAAACGTTAAACTAACTTGCCGCATGTTGCGTGGGTGCATTGTTCTCTTCTAATTCAACGTGTTCATCGTTCCTCGATTCCATCGAAATAATGTCTTTCGTAGACAATGACGAGCTTCAACGTCGTCATCGTTCCAGAAGTAGAAGTTATAAATTGTTTTGCTACCGACCGATCGTCGTTATTGCGGAAAATGTTTTACTGGCATTACCCGCGTCCTGACTTAGTGTCCTTTTATATCTTCATATTCTCTCATGAAGCTCGGCGAATATTTTCCTCGCCACGGTCACCGGCGAAGTTCATTTTGACACCGTACATCGCAAAATAGCGGCGATTTGGGACGAACGATTTAGTAGACTGGGAAAGTCTCCAGACTGGAGGTTGCAGCTTACAGCAGCTTACATCGCAAATCTCTGAAGCGTGTTAAAAAAAGAATCGAGAGAACAGGAGAGAAAATGGGATAGACGTAGGAATTTTATATGATTCATATATTGGTCTACAGTTATGTTGGAATTATTAAAAGTATTAACCACATTGTTGAAATATTGATCAATGTTACTGGAAAATTATCCAGGGACAAGAGAGCAAAAATAAAGAAACGAACAGGACAAGTGTGGAAAATTAATTGTATTATTAAAATATTGATTCATATTATTCGTAAAATTTTCACAAGTTTTTAGGAAGACTTTTAAGGATAAGCGTAGAAAATTGTATATTGTCAATACGTACGTTGACATGAATCACTGGTTCCCTCTGTGATATCGAAATTGTTAATAAATTTAATTAAAATTCGTAAAAGTTTCAACATTTTCAATAGGCCAGCGAGGAAAAAGGAAAAATATACAGAACATTCGTAGAAATTTCTATATTATCACTATATTGTAGGTCACATGCATATGCAAGTATGTTTACGTGATGCCAGAATTATTAATGATATTAATTATACCTTCTGTTATCAGTGTCACATACATACGACGCTTTATAATTAATTTACAAAACATAGTTCGGTTTTAATCTATCATAATTTTAACCTTTCAATATACATATCTAATATATTA
Organism: Bombus pyrosoma; assembly: GCF_014825855.1. NCBI lineage: Eukaryota > Metazoa > Arthropoda > Insecta > Hymenoptera > Apidae > Bombus > Bombus pyrosoma. Next base: position 5,409,179 of record NC_057783.1, read on the forward strand.
TAATGCGAGCGTTTTAATATACATGAAATTTTCAACACCGTCAATGCTGTACATGAACAATTTTATTTTTAATGAGACAAGTATGTTGATAATACAATCAACATGTAAATTAGTAGCTGATAATTACATTTCTCTAGTTTTGGTGAAAAGATTAGATTATGCGATGCTTTACTCATGAATAATATTGATAAATTTCTATAGAAAACAATTCAATTCTCAAAGCATAAAATTCTCTGTTTCATACAATACCCAACACACGTATCTTCTATGCAATAACACCCACACATTCTCCCTCTTCTATTTCACGGAATTTTTTACTCGTATGGAACAAGTTATACAGACACACATCCTCTGAAAATATTTGATCATGTTCAAAATTCTAGATGATCACACGCGACTCTGCGCATCTCTAACACTCGACACTTAGTTTGTGATGTTCCAAATGTTCTACATTTAAATATTTCAAATGTTCCAAATGGATAACATTACAAATGGAAAATATTCCAAATGGAAAGAATTCGAAAATTTCGTGGCCCTGTACGAGGATGATTAACATTTTGAAACTTTCAAAACTTTTATCTTTTCATCAACTGCTGGTTCATTAATTTCTGAATGAATTCATTACAATTTTCTCTTTTAGTATTACAGGAGTGTTACTACTACAACAAACGTTCCTGTCAAAAATCCTAATTGCTCTTTAGTTCGCTGTAAACATATTCCAAATATCGCAAAATTTTTTGTCTCTACACGACGACCATTAACATTTCTAAAACCAATCGCTCGATAAATAATTCTACACGAACTCTAATTGCTCTTTATTTCGTCGTAAGCGCCACAACACGTGTTATTACGTCCACCCGCGGTCCAAGTAGAAATTGTCCAGGTTCGTGTTTTCCCCGAAACGTTAAGCACCGAGAAGCTAATACCTTTTTCCTCTGGCTTCTTGACACAATGACAGAGAAACTGTTTCCGCAGGGAAGTTGCACGAGCTCGATACGTTTCCACGACTCCGTAACGAACGTGTTGTATCTGAAAGCACTCTGCACTTCAAAGTGGCTACGAAAATGCCGGAGTCAACAGATCTTCCTGTTTTCGTATTGAAACAGCAACGTTGAACGTCAGCTGATTCTTCCCGACGAAAGTAAACTCCTTCTTTTCTCTGCCAGCGATCGAATTTACCTGTGAGATTGACTTTTTAACGATCTGTTTGTTCGGGGTTTCGTGAAAAAATAATGAGATTCGGTGACGGCGAGTTTCTTTTGAATTCAAGTCCTTTTTTTTTTATTTTTATTGCCATTCAATATCCACGATCTTTGATTATTTATTCCGCTTTCACATTTCATAGATATAATGTCTGTGAACTGGCAAGTTACGAATTACAGATTATGGACATTCATTGTACACGTTCTTCATTTAGGCGGAACAATTTGCAATTTGTAAAATCTATTTGTGGAACTTCCTTCTATTGTTCTATTATTACCAATGTGTCGGTGTTGTACAAAAGAATTTCTAGTAGACCTGTAAAATTCCGTTAATTATATTAGCTGAATTATAGAAAATACCCAGATATGTACTTCCCTTTTGTTGAATCTTGGGATTAGGTACACGTACTCTTGGAGATTTCCAACATTCTGATGGCCACGAACACGAGTACGCGATACGCGAAACTATTCGTCGCAATATTTAGAAGACGAAACAATCCATTTTTCCTTGCTTACGTTAACGAAAGTACGAGTTTGCATAAACTTTGGCGATCTAGTCATAAAATTTCTTACGGTCTCTGTATCTTACGGAACTTTGTTGCGTTTATCGTCCATACATCTTTCAACTGTGTCACATAAATTCGTTTTAATCGCCACGTATCATCAAAACTGTAAAACCAGCAAAGATAAATTTATCGTATTTCATCGGAAATTTCATCGCTTATAAAAATAAGAACGAAGAAACATTGGTAACAAGAAAAGTTTCTAACTTTTCATCCAGTTGTAAGGGCAGGCTTCCCCGAGAAAAATAGAAAAGATAAGATTGCTCTTTCGAGAACGGTGGGCAATAATTTTTGTCGTCCTCGCCACCCTCGACAAGCAACAATTAAATTGCACCCAGCTGATATAAACGTTTTTCGACCGAGAACTGGTGCAGCAAAGTGCATCCATTATTGAAAAGTGATGCCAGCTGAATGCAATGGTTGCATGAACATCGTAAAGTTTGCCGCGATCAAAGGATCGATAGACACCACGCCTATTCTCTCGGTACACAATAGGAAAGGTCATGGTTTATCTCGGCCACGCTAATTAGCGAACCGAACATTTGCTTATGTTACAGCCGATCGTTTCGAACGATAATTCACCAACTTTCCGGCTAAGCCTAAAACTTCGTCAGAATTTCGTTCGGCACGAGATCTTTCCACGAAACAGTTTGCAACAGAAACTTTGCCCATTGGTTCAGCTCTTTTTCTAGGAAATTACCGCGATAGCTAAATTAGGTGTTTCGTTGGTTCCGAGAATTGGGGCCTCGGAATTCGCCATATATCGAGATATATACTCCATATTCTCCATGTACCTTTTTAATTCTTGGAATCGTTACACCGGCTAGAAAGTGTATTTTCACACGCTCTTAGGTTCGTTAGTTTTCTTCAGGCTGTACCTTTCATTTTCGTAGCGTGAAATTTTCGTAATCGCACTTTTTGGACCGCGGATTATTCCTGCGTATTCATATCTTTGAAAAAGTAGGACATTTCTGTAGAAAATTCTGTTCTACCTGCCAGATATTATAGAAAAAAAGCATTGTAAAAGCATTTGCTGAACATTTTACATATTTTTTCTCGTATCACGAGCAGTCTGTGCGATGTTGTACTTTCGAATTTTCTACAAATATGTAAAAATCAGCACTCTAGTCGTGCCATTAAATGATACGAAGTTGAATCTAATTAACCAGTAGGCAAATGCTATAATAAATGCAAATGGTGTACAAATACTTTCTCCAGCCTTTCTATATGTCAAGCAGGAGGCTCCACGCTTTTCAGAATCGCGATCTTTTACAATTTATTATTATCCTTTTACCTTACTATCTTCAAACACCTATGCTTACTCAACTTTTGCCAACATACTTGGAATATCTTGCCCTTGATTTTCGTATTTACTCTCGTTGATCGTCATTGAGGAGAATTCTCTCCTCTGTCTCTCGCGTCCTACGCCAGACACACCGTGAAAAATTGCGCTTGTTAATACGCTTTCGAGCGAGGAGGAAAGTGCGAGCGTAAAACTTTAACACGAGAAGCGGAACTGCGTTGAAAACCTTTCACGGTGGTATTACTTCGAAAACGGTGGATTAATAAGAGCTTCAAAAGAAGTTCTCCTTGAGGGCTTGTGGTGAAACGACCAGTTCTCCCTCTCCCTCTCTCTCTCTTTCTCTCTCTCACACGCTCTCTGCTCGCAAAGTGAAAGAGGGAATTTCAAAGGCTTTAGCAGTCAGAAATTAAGTAAGAAACGCGGTATTATTTGTACACTGCGATGAAATATTAGTTCTCCGAATATTTCCATTTCTGTACACTCTATATTTAACAGGACGCTCATTCTGTCAACTCGATTTCAATTAATTTCTTGCCCTTCTTTGGCAATCCAGCGGCTTGTTTTCCTCAATGTATCAATTTATCGTATCGAGGCTGGTGCACAAGCAAAATTCTGATGTATATAAATCTCCTAGGGGAGTTTCGGCTCATCGAGATGCAAAATTGGACCACGCACGCGAGTTAATTACAGTTACGCGACACAAGGCGTCGTTATCGTTTGGTATTTTACAGGGAAATGGATCTAATAGCGTATCCTCTCGCCGTTCGAAACTGATAATTTCCTTGGAAATTCACCGCGACTGTTTCAAAAGAGGGCACGTATTATCCAGCAGATAATCGTGCCTCGTAAACTAATTTTCAGGCGCGACTTAACTCGATTAATCCCACGGAGAAAAAATATTGCAGACAGACATGGCAAAAATACAGAGGAAATTTAATCATCCTCGGGCAAATTAAAGATAACGAGCTGATAAAGCTGTTGAGCAAGATATACGGAACATACCGCTTGCTTGCATTTAATTCATTAAATATTGGACGCCTTTATCGTGAAATTCTTGCTCGTTATTAATTCATTGCTCATTGCAGTGGTTTCTGAATTAAAGAACATATATTTGAAAATATTTCCTCCCTTTCTCTCTCTCTCTCTCTCTCTCTCTCTCTCTTTCTGTATAAATTTGTAATTATTAATATTTTAAAGCAGCGGAGCGTAATTGGAGCAAAAAAGTAGAGGCAAGTCGTTTAGCGGATAAAGCGAAGATGGTTGTTAGGTGCTCAAGTTGCGATAAAACGAGACACGAAGCTGCATGAATAAAGATTTAAGGGATCAAAGTTGGAATGTTAGTTTAGGACGGATATTCGATGAAGTTGAAGAGTTATACGTTGGTATATGTAGATGTTCATATAACCGGCGAGAACCAAAGTATATCGCGCGAGGTAAACGAACGAGGCTCGCGATTCCACAAATTCGTATGCAGTGGCCGATCTGTTTCCAGCGTCGAGAGACTTTTTCGCGTTTTAAAGAGCAAACAGCGGATTGCAAATACTTTGAATCTACTGCCGGAAGCGTTTTTCCATTTTAATCTCGCGCCGCTATGTCGTGTTGTTTCGAGCTTTATTTTCCTCGGTATTTATCATTGTCATGGATTTCGCCAGAGAAAATAAATAATTTCTGCCCCGAAAAAAGGAGGATCGCCCGATCCAATAAAATTAACGAAGGACAAAGACGGTTCATCGCTAATTTTAGAATTCTTGCGCACCAGTCGAGTTATGTGGACGCGATGCACGGTATTGGGTCACATTAATCACTGTTCTTTTATCGATCGGCAGCTCGATAAAATTCATCTTCGATGCCGCGATCGACTTTCCTCTCGACTGAACTGCAAAGAATTCCAGGACGAGGCTCGAAGCAAGAATTAACGGAGTATTGAAGCGACGTAAGCGAAAAGTCGAGAAGTTTGAGTTAATCCTGTTCATCAACCGTGGAAAGCGTTATCCGTTTAATCTCTTAGCGAATAAAGTTGTAATTTTACTTTCTGTTGGTATATCGCCACAGCTTTGAAAAATATGCTGCACTTTTTACGGCACTTGCAGGAAATTTATTAAACGTCGTATCTAGTCATATTAAAATACGATGATGCGATAGAAAAATAGGAAACATAGCAAAAATGAATAACAGAAAGCAATTCAATAAACAAGGGTGATTCACAGTTTCATACGACGTTCAGTTTTACTCGTTTTGCATAAATCGATATGTTTGATCAGGTCCTTGCCAAAATCTTGTGTTCTCTCGTATCCTTCTTTCATATTCCATAGTTTTCCACCAGTACCAGTACCCTGGTCTTTTCACGCATTTCTAATATACGACACTCGATCACTTGCTATAAATATTCTAGATTTCTGTTTGAGCAAAAGAAAAATCTAACTGAAAATGTTACAACAACTGTGTTAACGTCAGAATTACTCGAGTGGATGAAACGATCAGTTTATAGAAATTTGATAAATTTGCTATACTACGTTTTCGTATATTTCAGTGGTTTTTCGTTCGCACGTATAGATAAAACTTTGTTTCTTCCTTTGCATTGTATATATTTGTTTCTCTTCGCATTTCTGCGTTTTGATTTCCTTCGATAGAAATGTCATACTTCACTCGTCAATGGCTTTAAAGTTAGCGTTCCCAAGAATTTCACTTCCAGAAACTGTTCGATGATCTACTTGCACGGTAATTAATGTCATATAAATTACTATCATGATTCAGCTCGCTGCCATAAATCTCAATTGCGCCTTATTCCATCGCCACATAAGCTATAACATACACGTTATTACGTTCATCTGCAGCCGAAGTGCGGATTATCCGGGTCATGTTTCCTCGAAAGCTAAGCAATTTCGAGAAGCGATAGCTTTTTACCTCGCCTTCTTGATGCAACCGATAGAAATAACGTTTCCTAAAACCAAAAAGAGACTGCACGCTCTAGCGCACGTAACACGTGAAAAATGTAATTTCATTGCATTACGATACATTGCACATAACACGTCCAATATGTAATTTCATTGTATTGCGATACGTTGCACAATAACACATCCAAAATATAGTTTCACCGTATTACGATACATCGCACGTAACACACAATAAAATATAGTTTCGTAAATAGAGTGTAGACATCTATGAAAATTTATATCGTTATGAATATAACTTAAAAAAAAAACAAAAAACAAAAAAAAAAGAAATAGAATCTAAAGAGAAATTGATTTTACGTACTAAATATAACAAGCAAACCTAATAAGATTTTTACTTCTATAGGAAGCTTAGAGTTGCGAGGACGCATAGGATGCACGCGATTTGCGAAACTATGTAACATATGCAGAGTAGAGTGTTTGTTACGATATCTAATAAACAAAACAAATCGCTATTTGATCACGCATATCGATAAAAATCCGCAGCCTAATCATAACAAATATTACACTTTCAATGTTCCATATATACTTTCGCGTGTTATGTGCATTCCGCGCATATTTGAACTTCCAAGTTTGATGAAAAATTCATAAAAGTCATATTCGTAAAAGAAAAAAAAGGAAAACACCAATTATCAATTTAATTCGCACGTGGAACTCAATTTCGAGCAATTTAACGCACACTAAAGGCGAACGCGCGTTTCAGTAAAGCCACGTTTCCTTTGATTTTGTATTCGAAACTTGGCAGCAATTTGTAGCAGTTTGATCGAAGCTCGATAATAACTGGAACGAGCTCGTCTGATCGAGGTCAATCACTCCTCCTACCTTTTATGTTTCTTTTCACATGGATGGGAAGTTTCGTTTCCAGGAATAGTTGGAATTAGTTACAATTTACACGAAGGCTATCTGCTGGAACAGCTTGCACAAAGCGAGAGCTTCGTTACGCTGCAACTTGTACTATTCGTCGGATACTAATTAATAAAGGAGACAAGTCCAAGTTGTTCCATTGTTACGGACATCCGTGGCTCTTCGTTTCCAACGTCATCGGCTTCCACTCTAACTAATATTTGATACTGTACATCTCTCTCATAATGTCGACGATTCCGTAAAATATTGCTCATTTCGTGCTTTATACTCGTCGTTTCACGATATTTCTTTTCTCGTACAGCGTAATATTTGCATATCCTTTGAACATTCTTCGTAATCTCTAATATTCGTAATTTGTCGAGGCGGTCGTTCGACCTAGAAGAATAAAAGAATATTGCGAAACTTCTCCAAGATCGATCTCCGTTTCTTTGAACTATGTAAATACCAATTACTCGAGTGTTCGGGCTTAAAGCGGTTTAAAGATATCCACGGTTCTACGGGCCTTCGAGTTTCTTTCAAGGATTCGTCTTATGAAGGGTAATCTCACCTTTCGTCGAACAGATCAGGGTTACGGGACTTTTTCAACAAAGAACACTAGTAAAAACTTGAATTCTATAACTGAGCTCTCGAACGACATTCGTCGTAATCGAAACTTTCTATCGCGATACGTGCAGCTGCGAACGAATTTCTCTCAACTTCTTTAATATGCCAGCGTTTCGAACAACGTACCAGATTTTTCGCATAAACGTTGCACGCACGGGACGAAAACTTTCAGTGTGGGCGTCGTCTAATTTGATTAAGGTATTTAGATTTTTGCCAGCATTTTGGCTGATGTTTGGTCAAGTTTGACAGCTTCGATTACGGTTCTTTCAAAAATGCGTGGATTTTTTTCACCCGTTTCTGTTCCACCTGCGCAGTGCACAGCGTAAATAAAATCGCCAGTTCTCTTGAAGGCAAACGAAACGATAATTAAATATACCGAACGAATCCGTGGCGATCTAAAGATCGATGATTCGAACGAGCGCCGATTTTACCAAGCGAAAGAAAGTTTTTTTTTTTCTGTCGGGAATTAGTTTTTAGAAAAAAGATTCGTTCGTTTACTCTGCTTGAATAAACCAGTTATATTTGTCGATGGAAAATATCCCGGACGTTGAGAGCAATACGTGTGTGCACGTGTTTCGATAAAGAAACTACTCTGCCTCCTTTCTTTTCCGGTTATTAATTTTCATCTTCCTGGAAATTTGACGTTTTGGGTTAGATCTTTTTGTAATTTTCCAATATTTGCGAGCGATATATATCGTCAAATGGAAGAAAAAAGAAAAAGAAAGTTTGGATCAGAACGATAGCGATTAAAATTCCTTACCTTCCTACGAATCAAAAAGATACGAACTGTAAATGGAATATTGCAAATATTCCGATGCAAATATTATTTTACATCGTTTCGATATTCACGTTTCTGGAAATTCATCAACAACGGATAAAGTTTCCTCTCGAAATGTTCGCGGAGGAGAATGGATAATGTTAAATAGAACAACGATGGTACAGAACGATGCCAATTAACATTTCTTTCATTTTTGTCGATCTTATTGATCTCTGAAGCGTACCCTCTTCGTCTTCGTAATGTAGTACACGTTTAACCGTACGTGTTAGTTGCGCCACGCTAACTTACTTCTCTCGGCTGTGTCGTTCAATTTACCGTTGCAACCCATACGATACTGTTGAACTAACACAGAACTTTGCTACACATTGTGCATCCTTTGTGAGTAGAAACTAATGGAAATCAAGCGGAGGAGAAGTCTCTCAAACGTTGTAATCAAGTACCTAAAATTTCACCAGGGATTTTTAACTATTTAGCATTCTGCATCGTTTTTGGAAGCTTCTGTGTGCGGGATGAGAGAGTTGCGTGACTCAACACATCCGCAACCTGAGTCGTTTACGCGGCGAGTGATGAAATTTCACTCGTGAAATCTACGAAGCGAATTCCCATTTGTCCTGAAAAATGTGTAAAAAAAAAAATGTTGCTTGTACAACGTGTAACAGAGGCTCCAGAAAGTATCGGAGAAATTTTGCAGATTTTTTGAAAGCGAAAGAACTGCGAAAAAGATATGCTCGCTCGCGTTATATATACGAGAGGAAAATAAATAAAGAATTAATCTACTCGAACGCAAAGAATTTCTCACAAAGCAATTATTCGTCGTTGTTTATTTGTATACGACTTTGTCATTGCCGATTAATCTGTGAAAGTCGATATTATCGTAATTATCTCTCAAATCGCACAATCATTCTGTAACTTCGTCAGCGTGTATTAATCTTATTTTAGTCAGAAAGTCAATATTATCGTAATTCTGTGATTAAGTTGTTTAACGAATTTTACCAAGCCATGGAATAAAATAATTGTTGTATTCGACGTGGCGTCTTCTGCCCATACCACTGGGAAATAACGAAGCACGTTGTCCCTTCAAGAAAACCAGGCACGTCAGCCTCGTTGTGTTTGCAAATAGGATTTTTCAGGAATAAAACAAGCTGCCTGGCCGGCTGGTTAGTTGCGTGTCATATAATCGGATGCATAAGGCACTGGATGGCGAGCAGAAGTAACGCGACTGCTACTTCCACTCTAAGAAAATGAATTTTTCATTGCTCTATCAGCCTTCGGACGATCAATGATCATCGTTGTTTACAATCGGCTTTTTCTTTCTCGTTTATTAATTAATTAGAAAATAGGGCCGATTATAGAAGATGGGAAATCGAAGGTTGACGTTCCACCCAAAAATAAATGGGGGAAATAAGAGGCAGAGAAGGAGGAAACAAATGCATTCGAGAAACGGTTCGTGGAAATTACATGTTGCGGAACATGCAAAATTGAAATGACCGACGATCGAATTAATTAGAAACGGGAGATTGGAAGACAAAATGAGGGAAGTTTGGGAGTCAGGGAGCGAGTGCTTAGAGTTGCGTGTAGATAATAAACAGGGAGAAATTGAAGATCGACGATAAAGAATAAATAGGCAGAACGATAGAAAGAAAGAAAATATGAACGTACGAAATTGACGATTCGAGGAAATGACGTATTGTGCAACGTGCAAGGTTGAAGATCGACGATCGAATCAAAGATAAATGAAAGAAAGAGAAACAAAAGGAGGGAAGTTATGGAATGAGGAAGCAATTTCTTAGAGTTGCATGTGATAAAGTATGAAAAGTTGGAGATCGTCGTCAGAGAATAAGTGGACAGAACGATAGAAGGAAAGAAGATATGGGGGAGGATTTCGGATTTACAGGGGCGAACCATGGAAAGTACGTGTCGTGGAACATGCAAAGTAGAAGATTAACGATCGAATCAAAGATAAAGGAAAGAAAGGGGAGAAGAAACGGAGAAAGTTGTGGAATCAGGAAGTCGTTATTTAGAGTTGCATGTAGATAATAAGATATGAGCAATTGGAGACTGGCACTAAAGAATAAACAGGCGGAACGATAGAAGGGAAGAAGATTTAGAGGATGCTTATGGAATTGACGGATGATTCATGGAATGTACGTGTCGTAGAACATGCAAATTTCAGGATTGACGATCGAAGCACAGATAAGTGAAAGGAACGAAGAAATCGGGAAGCAAACTCGGGGAGTAAGTTTTCAGATTTGCATGTTACAAACCATGAAGAATTAAACGTTAACGCGCGCGTTATGGATGAGTGAAAGAAAGAAAAAGCTACAAACAAGGAGAACTTGTGCGATCGAAGGATAACTTTGGAGAATTTGATATTATAAAATATGGATAAAATATTGAAGACTGAAGCTCGTATTTATTTTCATTGATATTTATTTATTCACTCGTATGAAGATTAAGAATAAATGGAAGACGTCAGAAGCGAGAGAAGGAAAAATCAGTTGGAATGAAGGGATGATTAAGTAGAAATTAAATATCTGAAATGAAGAATAAATGGCAAAAATGGTAGAAAGAAAAGAAAGTGAGAAAAGTTTGTAGAATCGTGGGATGATTCTGGGGAATTTTCAGCCGACCTAGTTTGACCCATGAACCAGGCTTTTGGTGGTAAAAGATTTTACACGAGATCTGGATGGAAACTTCCATACACACACACACACACATAGAAACAGTGGATTGACACAAGACGAAAATGTACAGGGGAACGGTGAACGCATAGCTCGAATGAGATCTCGATAGGAAAGGCGAATAGCATCGTTGGGAAGAATATCCGGGTTCAAATCCCGAAGTAGATCTCCAAATACCTCTATCTCTATCTTGCAGCCTCCAAACGAGAATAGTTCCATTAGCGTGAGAACCTAACACTTTGCCTTTATGCCGTTTTATTTTTATCGGAGATAAGAATGTAAGGAACGTTGAACCTCGGAACTAGTTCCTCAGCCGAATCTTGAATTCAACATAGAGATGAATTAAGAGGATCATAATCCGGTCTATATTTGAATCAAATTTTATCCAATTCTCAAAGTAATACGTAACAGTACACGTCATTGAACGTAGAATATTGTTGAAAAAGAAGTATCAAACGATTTACATATCGTTTAGTTGCAGTATGTATAAGAACAAGCATGAAAAGAGCTCGAAAATATCGAAGCTAGACTATGGCAAACTATGAGCACGATAGAAGATTTTATCACGCGATAAGGAGAAACATTTCGATTTACTTAATCCTTTATTAAACAGTTGACTGTTGCGACTTCTTTGAAAAGTGTGTACTTAAAACGTATCGCTGAAGGTAAACGATGACGAGTATACTCGTTAAACACAGAGTACGTATGGCTGTTGTAATATAGAATTAAGTTCTAACGAAACGACTGTTTTTTTCATTTTATTACTGCAATTACTAACTTGTGATTTAAACAGCAAATTGCAACTATCTTTTATGCACGTCAAGTATACTTATTAAAAAACAAAATATTGTCATCTCTTTGTGACGAGCATACTCGTCAGAAACAGCTAAGCTGGTTAAAATCAGCAAAGAAAAAAGAACTAGAAAAGAAAACGGAGGATAGAGTATTAGCTAATAATAGGTAATAATTTCTCCTGGCATTTCACATAACAACGTTCGGGAATCGAGTAAGCAAACTCGATTAACGAAGGATTTCGCAACGTAAGAGAACGTCAATAGTTGGAATATTTCGCAGTGTATACAGGTGATAACAGCTCTTGTCGCGGTATTTCGGTTTCCCATCGAGGAGATCGTTTGGAATCGGCCACGCGATCTAAACGACCCTCCTCGATCGATAATCCGATCGATCCACTAACAAGCCTGCCGCGAACAAATCCTCGTGGCATATTGCTTTGGTGATCCATCTATTTCCTGGAATTAACGCAGTCGACCGTGCCCCTTTAATTCCATTACCATAGAAGCTGCAGATTCTTCGCTAGTTACATCGCCAGATTGTCACACCCACGTTAATACGTTCAACGAAATAACCTCCGATCTTGACTAGTGTACGTCAAATGACCGTTACTTGCGAAAGAATCTACCAATCTCTTGTAAATTAATCCGATCGGTTTATTTCTCTTTTTCGAATCTGTTCCGAAGAAGCGTCTTATTCCCTTTTGCTATAACTAGGACCAAAGACGGCGAAATTCAAATTTTGGAATTTGTAGTTAAAATAATAATCGTATAACGAAGGATAATTATTGTTCTAAGATTGAATTTAAGTGTTAATTATTCGCTACTTGTCGCCTAATTGTCTAGTCAGTAGCTTGTGATATTAGTTAAAAGAATGTTAGTAAAAGTATTTGTAGAAGAACGTTAAAAGGAGACGTACAGAGGAGATATATTAATGAAACGATATTTAAAGATTACGTTAGAACGTTTTCGTTTAAAATTTAGATCCAATTTTGTACTTAATTAGCTGAGAATGAAGTTGTAAAGAACAATCTTTTACATACTAATGCTTTTAATTGCACCGACTTAAATAAAAGCTTCGGTAAACAATATGTCCGCGAAATATCATACACGCGACAGTTTTATTTATTTATTTATGCGAGTAAGAATATTTACACTGTTAATATTTAACGTTAGAAGCGAGAACTAGCTTTGCTCTGCACTGGGCGACTTTCTCCTTTAGCTGTAAGAGGCCGGAAGTGATTTCAGCCTGAATGGGGAAAGGGGAGGAAACGGTCAAGGGTGGAGGATATGCTAAAAGCGTCTCGGCGTTCATTTCACGCGTCTCGTTTATATTCGAGCGGAATGGACGAAAATTGATCGGCGGCCGTGCAGCGTAAATCACACGTGCCACGGTTTTAATAATAAATCAGCATCACTTTTGCCAACGCTGCCGCGTCTGATCGACATTGTTTCACGCGTCGAATGTTTTATATTCGGTTCGTATTGTATAAAATGACAAGCGTTTCTCGCGAGAGGCCATTTGCACAGGCCCGTCAGCGAAAATATATCGGGCCCGACAAAGCCATAAATAACATTTCGGTAGTAAAAAGCCTCTTGGTAAACGTTGATGACCTGGAACCCCGATACCAAGCTGAGAATCCAACTTCCGTTATTTACGATTTCACAGGATAATGGCCGCTGGACTTTGCACTTTTATGCGTTTTATGTATGAATTTTAAAAACGTTTAAGTACATAGGACGCGTATATTATGCAAATGAAACGGACCTCTACGCGGACCCGGCTGTTTTAATGGTGTTCGTAAAAATGTGAATTTGCGTAAATCCTCTTTCGATCCTAAAGTCCAGTGGTCGTAATCTAGAATAACGTTTCACATCGAATAAAGTTGCGCTCCTAACGAATGCAAGCTTTTTGATTATTTTTCTTGCAAATACAGTTGCGTCCATCGCCGTTCAATCTGACGAACAGTGGATTTTTTCAGGCGAAAAATCTATTCTTCTTATGGCAGACAAGCTGAACAGAGAGCATTGTCTTGGAGCCAAGGTTTACGCTAGGTTTACGAACCGTTATCGGTGTTCACGGTTGATAGAGGGATTAATCGACGTCTGCAAGGGGAGCATTTAAAGACCTGGTCGAACTAGGATGCGGAGAAACTGGATCGCTTTGGTGATCCGTCACGACAATTGTCCTGCTGCTAATGCGTTAAACTGGTGCATATAAAGTGCCGTATATTTCGGTAAAACGCTTTAAACACGCGTATGGAGCCTTTGGAATATCGCGTATACGTATAATTAACTCTCAATGATCATACCTAATATATTTACGTAAAATATTCAATTGAATTTTGTATTCCGTATATCACGCGACAGAGATTATTAGTGGCCATCACCGCTAAATACAGAGAGTACAAATTTAATTAAACATCCTGACCTAAAGCGTTATGGTTATCTATGACATAACGATATCAGTGTAGGGTTAAAATAATTCTCGTATAATTCCGTGTACTCTTATCAATAATTTTTTAATTTCAGTCATCAACTCCAAAATTCTTTGAATACTTCTTTTATGATCTTATTATTCTAATCCAATTTGATCGTTACAAAAAATTGTCCAAGTGTTTGGAAGAGCGAAGAAACGGTCAGAGTTTCGTGTTGTAATGCATAATTTTTCTATTTCAATTCGTTTTGACTTTTGCCAGCTCCGCTCCGTACGAAGCTTCTGTTAATTTTTCTTCGTGTTTGTTCATCGTCTTTACTTTTCCTATTTGCGTCCGAGATATCATCTCTCTTATTGTTTGCAGTCAAGTCTCGCATGGAACATCGTCGTTGCTCTTTCTCTTGACTTGTCCTCCGATAGAAAATTATCGATCTTGCATTCCACGAATCGCTATTTTATCCTAACGCTCTTTCAATTATTCAATTCATACTCTCGATACATTTTTGAAAGTCACTTTACGAGTCACAAATAATTCATGACTACAAAGCACGAAATTTTAACCATTTTATTTCCATGTTTTTTCATGATGTACGACTGGCGCAGCTTCTGACGATCGAGCAACCGGTAAAATTTATGGTATGGTTTCACCGTGTTAATTTGAAAGTTTGAAAAAGCGACGTTTCGTACGCGCCACCGTAATATTTCGCTAGACGGTGTATTCCTGCTAATTAAGAGAAACACGGCGATGAAATTTTGTACAACGACGAAACTCCGGAATACGTGTAATTCGTTTGAACGTTTCATTAAAATACAACAGGCACCCAGCCGGCGAGACATGTAATGCGGTTGACGTGAAAACGAATAAATGGAAATGAGTTTGATCCGGGCTTGGTCGGGAAACCGCGTAATTACTTTCTCACTTCGAAAAATATTTTCCCAACACTTCGGAAACGCTTCTTCTCACCGCGTGTTCAATTCAGATACGTTTCTCTTAAAATTCGACCGCTTTGTGTCTTTTTTTCATTCACTTTGTTTCTTTTTCTTTTTTTGCTCAACGCGATGCAATGGAAGAACATTGCAGTTCGAAAATTCTTTGTGAATTTACGATATATTTTCCACGATAATTCTGGCTATATTTTATTAGAAGTTTAACCGAAATAATTAAAGAAACCCTCTGAGAATTATTTCCCTATTTATGCATCAATGTTTCCAAACAGAGAACATTTCCTTCATGTTTTGTTTGCGCAAAGATCGCGGGGCAACGACGGAACACGATAGTTTCAAAGTTTAAACATTCCTTGTGAATGTATATTCTCTACGTTAATCCCTGGTGAGTTCTATTAAAAGTTAAATTAAAAGGAAATTCTTGATAATTAAACCGTTCACAGGTCAAATTGATTACGTAACTGCGCTTAGTGAAATATTTCGAATGTTGGTACCGTGTCGCGAAAAATAAACAATGACGAATATACTCGTCAAACACAACTGTTATAATATAAAATGATGTAACGAAATGACATTTCATTTCTTCATTTTTTAATTTTATTACTGACAGGGTTCGTCGTGACACAAAATATTGCCATTTCTTCGCGACGAGTATACTCGTCAGAAACAGTTAACTAACTTGGAAGGAATCATTATTTCGAAGAACATTTTCGCGTTCACATCGAAGATTAGGTAATGTTTGCATAATGATCGCGAGCCATAGCGTGCTCTAAAGTGATTTCGATAAAACGGAGCGGCGCGTGATTAGCGGGTGAGCTGTGAACCACGGCGCGATCATGATTAGAAGACAAACGGAACGAGTTAATACGAACGATCGTGGATTAAAGCAACGAGGAGGATCTATTTCATTTCCTCCTATTCGTTCGTTTACTTTGTAAAAGTGAAAAGAATATAAGCGAAGGAAATGGCAATATTATTTCCTCACAGACTTAGTTTCATCTTGAAATAACGTAAACGTTAACTGCAGCTGCTATTACCACGATGTCTTAATTTTAAAGAGGAGCGATTGGTTCGACGGTTTAAATTCTTGGAATTTGAACCCGCGAAATTAGCAGAATAACGACAGGTTCGACAAATCGACCTCTTTCTTTCTTTCGTTGCTAACTGTCTCACGGATGGATAACGATGATTATTAAAAAAAGGATTCTCTGATCTTGGGCAGGTGTTGGGAGGACTAGGACGCAGGATGTCGAGCGGCGACAAGGCTTCACCGGGCCTGACCATCGATCGCGCCGCTTTTCTGCTGTTGCGGGTGAAGAAAGCCTTCAAGAAGAAGAAGCAACAGCGAAAGGAGAAAAGGCGAGTGCTCTATTTTCATTTCGTCTATGGTTTTCTAATTGTTTCAGGAAAATATTATTATACGAGAACGGGAACGTGTGAACAAGACGACAGCGAAAGAAATTTAGACGATTGCATAAAATTCGAGACTGTAAAAACTTTATGAAAACGTTCGATAGAACGAACAAGAAGGGAGAAGTAAAAATGCAAATTATTCAACTTGATATTGATAATTGGAAATTCTCTTCCAGATACGAGATAGTTTGATTTAAAAAAAAAGGAAAACTAGGAATCACGAGAGAAAAATTAAAAAGCCAAATTTAATTCAATCTACCGTACAAAAATTTCCCAGGTATTTCGCAAAGAACGAGAGATCGCGGGAAATAAAACGGCGCGTTTTTTAATTTAATCGACCACGTAAAGTTCTCTCTTCAATTTTCGGAGAAATTTCGATAAACGGAAAAAGGAGCCATCGGGAGAAGAAACTGAAACAAAGCGCAACATTCAGTTTAATCGATCCTGTAACGTCCGGTTCCGTTTTATTACACGTTCCTTCTCTAACAGTCCGTCTCTGGACGAAAATCAATTCGAGTTCGGCCAGTTTCCGGAAAAGCTGTTCTTACTTGGAGAATTATTTATGAGACAATTCGCTTTGTCTCGTAGCAGTTGTACACCGGAGTTACCTGCTGGTACAGCCGTACCGAAGAGGTTACCATGAAAAGCTGAATCACATTGGCGGCGTGGCAAAATGGTGGTGGAGAATCGTGTGGGCGGCGAAATGGGGTGTCGTTTTCCTGAAAGTTGGATGATACCGCGGAGGAAAGTAGCAGACGAAGCGATGGAAAGTTTCGCGGAAACCGGCGGCTAGTTAGCCGAGGAGATTTTGCCTTATTGTTTTTTTATCCTTTTTTTTTCGCGAAGAAATGCTGTCCGATGGAACGTGAAATAATACGCGGATTCACTAAGTTTGAAGAGTTTCGAACGAAACGGTAAAGAAACGAAACGAAACGAAATCTTCTCGGCATGTAGATATCCAGGGTTTTCCCTGGAAGAGCGCCTGTTATCGCGCGATTTTTTCCTCGATGCAGATAGGCTGTCTGTCTAATTCATATTAAAAAACCTACTGGTTTATAATAAGAGATTGTAATAAATTTTATTTAGTATTTATTTTGTATCGGAAATTAGGTTTAAATATTTATTCGGTTTTTAAAATTTACTGTTTACCTAGTGTTTTATTTAGTATTTATTTGATATTGATTATTAGGTTTAGCGTTATTATTATTCTTTGTAGAAGTACCATATATCGCTCAGAAACTTTTTACGATACAATATTTCTTCTTTTATTTTGCAATATTTACCGTACTAATTAGGTTTAATATTCGTTTAGTATTCTATTCGGTATATTACGTTATAAAGTATTTTACGAAATAACAAATCTATGATAAAACAGCTAAGAAATAAAGTTAGAAAAAGTATAGATCGAGCGATTGTGCAAAACGACAGCAACGAAACGCGTTCGTTCGTTACGTGCAAAATTCTGCTGTTGCTTTCAGCGATGAGCGTAATAGCGAATCGTTAGCCGGTAATTGATCAGAGTAGCGAAGTTCTCGAAAACGTCCCTTGGCGAGAGGTTTGCATAAGGGTGCAATATGTTCGTTTCAATTATCTCGTGCTTATCGACTGTCAAAGGGAACTACGTAGACGTCAACTAATTCCCAACTACTCTCGATAGGAAATCTTAATGAGCTTGTAAACTCGCGGACTCCCTAATTCGCCGTAAGCCGTTCATCCTTGCGTTAGTATTTTTGCGCCACGTTCCGTCAAGATTCATAAGGACGACGATTCATCCGTCAAAATCATCAGACGCTTTCCAAAATTCTATTTTACCTATTACTTTGATTATTTTTATTTCATATGGATGACGATTGGTACGTTGAAAGTCATCACACGCTTTCTAAAATTATATTTACGCTGTTACTTCGACCGTGGATTATTTTTATTTCACAGTGGCGACGGCTAGTCCATTTAAACTTCTTCAGACAATTTACAAAACTGTGTTTTAACCATTGCTCTAAACGTTGATTATCCGTATCTTCGCTCCAGTACAAAATAGAATATTCTTCTGGTATTTTTCTCATACATATTATTCTGTTCGTGCGTGTGGCTTATACATACGTACATGTATGCATACATATGTGTTCCATGTTGCATTCTGTTTTGTATATAGCGTATAGCTCATGAAATTCTGACGCCGCTTTAATTAGGTAAATTAGATACAGTTAGGTGTCAGGTGATCTGTGTAAATTTCAGTATCAGACGTATGCTAGAATTTTGCTGGATGAATAATCGTGTAGCGCTGCTTGTGCGGATGACAAGATAGAAGATATAGCATTTGCTGCGCGCGCTGTCGAATGCTCTGTACATTCTTAGCTTCTGTCTTACACCGTACCGGGTTATCTAATCCCATAGGGATAACTCGGTAGTACAGATTTGATTACACGCTGTTAAAGCCCGACGCGTTGCTCTGAAAATTAGCGATTGCTGTGTGCGTTCGTTACAAGAAGCTTGATCACAGAGCGAGTGATATTTTAACAAGAATCAGCTCGTTTTCGAAACGGGGCTCGGTCGAATTTCGGGTTCCCTTATTCACTCCGCTAACTCGCCGAATTCTCGCCCCTTCTATAAAATTACCAAACAGTAGAGGCTGTTCGAAAGCCCGACATTTTCTGTTTGTTCGTGATATTAATAATTCTTGGTCGCAGCGTTCTGAATATTCATGAACCGGGTCTACAGACGTGCGCGCAAAGACTTGACAAACATTTCGCGTCTCCGCTGTAATTCGAGGGCCATTCTGTCCAGGAACTTTACTTTAATTAAATGAATACGCACGATCGCGTAGCTTGCTCGCGTTTGAATACGAATAGGAAAAACCGCATAAATCGACCCAGTTTCTTGCTGTTTGCTTTATTTTCCGGTTCCCTGTGAAGACCGAGACGTAACGCGATTTCTACGGCAAGTTGCAGACCGTTGGAATTTAGTTTATCATTCGTCGATAGCTCTGATGGAAAGGCAATTTACTCATTTTGATAGCGAATACCACAGTAATATTCGTAGTTTAGGTATTTTTTAATCAATTGTACACCTGATATTTTGATATTCTTTTCGTGTGCCGAATAAATCGAATTGGCGAGAGAATTTCGTGATTTTTTGTGAAATATTGCGAAGAATTGAAACTCGTCACAGAAGCAACGGTGAACTGTTTCCACGCTTTTCTTTCTATCTTCGAATTCACTTTACTTTTCAATGACGAATATCGTAGTAATTTGTACCTGTTGTTCTCACAATTTTTACAATTAACGTGTCGCGGTATTATTTACTAAATGGATAGCGAATCTTCTAAACTTTCGTGAAAAATTCGAGAAAACGGACAAATTCGGCGTAAAAAATGACAACGAAGAAGGATTTGCGGATGTATTTTTCTGTCGCATTTAATTTATTGATCACTTCGACGATGAATATTAGGGTACAGTAACTAACGTGATCGTTACAATTAACAACAAACGTTGATTCTATACGTCGAACGAATGGCATAATCGGTTGGAAATTTTGCGAAAGTTTGCCCGATAATTGGAGTAATCTGAAGCGGCACGGTTAGTCTGCGGTTCTCAGTCAAACATGCAAATGTACGTTAGCTACGGAGAATAGCAACGTCGGCTTTGTACCTTCGTGCTAATCTAAACTTCGAAATTTAATCAGCATCAGGTACCAACGAACCGTTTCAACCGGTTCCCAAGCTTTTGCTGTTAGATTCGCTCGAAAATTCCACGCCCTCCCACGTTGATTCGCGTTCGATGTAAGTGGCTGTCGTGAATTTTGATAACCACGGACATTTTAGATCGAGGCGCACCGATGTAATCGCACCGTGTGCTATGGCAGACGCGATTCTGAAATTGGCACATCAGATGGGAAATATGTTAAGCGAACTGATGATATAGATCGAATATTTGCATCTTCCAAGTCGAAAGTTGACGCTGTCGCTGATCCTATAATGAAGTATGTCCGGTATCGTAGTTAATCGACACAGCTTTCGTAGAATTAGTAGCAGCAATTCTGGTTAGGTTTTATAACAATCATCTTCCTTCTGTTAATTTTCATATCTTTCTAATTGGAAGTTTGAGTTCTTCATTATCTCGCAGTGAAAGTTCAGATCCTGTCCGAGTGCATGTTAAATCGACAGAGGTTTTGTAGAATTAGTAGCAGCAATTCTGGTTAGGTTTTATAACAATGATTTTCCTTCTGTTAATTTTCATATCTTTCTAATTGAACGTTTTAGTTCTTGATTATCTTGCAGTGAAAGTTTAAGTCCTGTCCGAGTGCATGTTAAATCGACAGAGGTTTTGTACAATTAGTAGCAGCAATTCTGGCTAGGTTTTATAACAATGATTTTCCTTCTGTTAATTTTCATATCTTTCTAATTGAACGTTTTAGTTCTTGATTATCTTGCAGTGAAAGTTTAAGTCCTGTCCGAGTGCATGTTAAATCGACAGAGGTTTTGTACAATTAGTAGCAGCAATTCTGGTTAGGTTTTATAACAATGATTTTCCTTCTGTTAATTTTCATATCTNTTCTAATTGAACGTTTTAGTTCTTCATTATCTCGCAGTGAAAGTTCAGATCCTGTCCGAGTGCATGTTAAATCGACAGAGGTTTTGTACAATTAGTAGCAGCAATTCTGGTTAGGTTTTATAACAATGATTTTCCTTCTGTTAATTTTCATATCTTTCTAATTGGAAGTTTTAGTTCTTGATTATCTCGCAGTGAAAGTTTAAGTCCTGTCCGAGTGCATATTAAATCGACAGAGGTTTTGTACAATTAGTAGCAGCAATTCTGACTAGGTTTTATAACAATGATTTTCCTTCTGTTAATTTTAATATCTTTCTAATTGAACGTTTTAGTTCTTGATTATCTCGCAGTGAAAGTTTAAGTCCTGTCCGAGTGCATGTTAAATCGACAGAGGTTTCGTAGAATTAGTAGCAGCAATTCTGGTTAGGTTTTATAACAATCATTTTCCTTCTGTTAATTTT
Source organism: Bombus pyrosoma (assembly GCF_014825855.1). Taxonomy (NCBI): domain Eukaryota; kingdom Metazoa; phylum Arthropoda; class Insecta; order Hymenoptera; family Apidae; genus Bombus; species Bombus pyrosoma. Next base: position 5,430,718 of record NC_057783.1, read on the forward strand.
CATATCTTTCTAATTGAACATTTTAGTTCTTGATTATCTCGCAGTGAAAGTTCAGATCCTGTCCGAGTGCATGTTAAATCGACAGAGGTTTTGTAGAATTAGTAGCAGCAATTCTGGTTAGGTTTTATAACAATGATTTTCCTTCTGTTAATTTTCATATCTTTCTAATTGAACGTTTTAGTTCTTGATTATCTTGCAGTGAAAGTTCAGATCCTGTCCGAGTGCATATTAAATCGACAGAGGTTTTGTAGAATTAGTAGCAGCAATTCTGGTTAGGTTTTATAACAATCATTTTCCTTCTGTTAATTTTCGTATCTTTCTAATTGAACGTTTTAGTTCTTCATTATCTCGCAGTGAAAGTTCAGATCCTGTCCGAGTGCATATTAAATCGACAGAGGTTTTGTACAATTAGTAGCAGCAATTCTGGTTAGATTTGATAGGAGTCATTTTCCTTCTGTTAATTTTCATATCTTTCTTATTGAAAGTTTTAGTTCTTGATTATCTTGCAGTAAAAGCTTAAATCCTGTCCTGTCCTTATAAGCTTAAACCCTGAGTTTCCATTAAAAATGTCCATTATCTTTCTAACCAAACTTCCAACTTTTATTCTTGTACCATAAATCTTTATTTGTGTTGTTAATGACGAAACTGGTGTAAGTCTAAACTTTAAAGAAGTTGCATTTTTAATTCATTTTATATTACATCAATCTACATTACAACATTTAATATGCAAGAATTTTTGCGTGAAAAATATCTGACTTAGAAATCATTTTCACAGTCACTGGAACACATGGTGTTTCGTGTACCTTTATACTACAAGTATAAATCTTAATATAAGATTTAGTATAATTTTACACCAAAGCTATATATCAGAGTAACGAGTTGTAGAAGATTTGCTAGAATTAGAACGGTTACAGGATGCAGCCGTGCAATAAATTGTTGAGAAATTCTATCGTAATTCGTACGGAGTTTCCACCAGTTTCAAGAGAACCGTACAAAGGCTTCAAGGAAAAGATCCCGTGATATTTACCAAGAAACTTTCCTTGTCCGCAAGCTACTGCACTTCTTTTATTAGCTTTGCATCGACTAGGATGTCCTCCACTGAATACTGATACAAACCAGAGAAAATTCTTAGAATTTCCATATATAAAGAATCGTTCTGGTTTTTCTCTTAATTTACATTTATTTCTAACTCTAACAAGTGACAGAATTTAACTAACTGTTCACGATAATTGTAATGGAAAAAGGCAGTTGTAGCCATTTTATTCGCAATGGACGAGCATTCGTCCACCTCTCTACTGGGAAAGAAAACATGGAAATTCCGTGACGCGCATATCCACGTCGCTACTTTATTCCCATCCTCTCTAAACGACGTCATGGCCCCGATTACTAATTAACCCGAATAGCGATCGTCTCCTCGCAGTTCCGCAAGCACTTTGTCAGATGAGGAAAAAAGAGAGTGTTAAGTAAATTATAGTCTGGTCGTCTTCGTTGGAATTTCGACGTGATTCTTCGTCTGCCGTTAATGCATTTAATCGAAGGAAAGTCGGCACTAGGCTTGAAAGGACTAATTCGCGCTATCGCGGGATGAAACCGTACGATTTTTTGTACAGCTCTTATTTTTTAATCCATAGAGGAATAATACTATTTAATATACCAGGATCGTTCAGAAAGTAATACTCGTTTAAAAGGTCGTCCAACTTCGTTCGCGTGTCGAGATTAATTACGCCAAATTTCGCGTTTAGCTAATTAATATCGTTGAAGCTTCATTCGTCTAAAATGCCGGTGCGAATTGAAAATCTCGCCGATGACAAAGCGCGATCTTTCGCCCTTTTACGCTTTTCGTATGCCGAAAACGTTCGTCCGAAAGAGATTCATCGTCGAATTAAGGGAATTCACGGTAACAAGATTATGGCTGGCATCGTTCGTAAGACGATGGATACGGGAATTGAATAATCTGGTCGAGAAACTCGTATTTGATCGTAATCGTTCTGGTCGCTCGTCCCTCGTTCCGCAGAACCCGAAGAAACGTGTCCGCGATTTCATTAGCAGCGATCGATCAGGATTGCTGGATTTTTTCTTCTTTGGCGGATAACACCTCGCGGGAAACGACGATTTAAAATTGAAACGATTTGTGAAACGATGGTCGTGCGAACTCGCGGCTCAAGTCTATGTGGAATTGTAGACAGAAACTCGTTTCGCGTTACGATAAGCGCTGGTTTTATTGGGAAATATTTGGCCATATACATAGAAAGCTACAAACAAAGAAATCCCTTTAAAATGCATTTCTATTGTTGTTACGTCAAAACGAATATTACTTTCTGCACGACCCTACTATAAAGGAAAACAAGTTTTTAGTCCTCTTAACGAGAAACAAGTTAGTTTTACTGGTACGAGGTCTTCTGTTTTCGCAATCTATTGAAAACATACAAATCTTTCTGGTAATCTTATTTACTTTTATCAAGACACACGAATAATTCCATGTACTTATTTATTTCCGACATATTGCTGCTTCAATCCCAACATATTTAGAAACATACGGTAGCTGTTAGTTTATCCGAACCAGTCGGATAAAATATTTCGGATAACCGATAAATTCGGGTAATAGAGGCTGGCTTGCTACCCTTATCGCCTGCTCTTACGAATTTCGATAATAGAAAGACGCTGGGATATCCGAGGCTGAACGAAAACTTGAACATAAATTGCATTAAATTACACGTCAGCTTAGAAAACAAACACACACTGCTCTTTTTGAAATAATGTCGTATATAACAGTGCTATTGTAGTATCATGGTTGAGGGGCCTGGGGGGTGTTGTGCGGATTATAAACAAGCGGTTGCTGAGCATGTACGTAGTGAGGCTGAGACAAAAGACAAGGAGTTGCTAGGGGACAATAAACGAATTAACAGCAGTACGAGTTGAAATGTGAAAGAGTGCAGATTGCGTTGATGACAGTCGTTGATTAATTACTTAGTTGTGTTGATTATTATACGTTTGCTGCGATTAGTTCATGTTTAACGAACATTATCCTCTGTTCAATTAACACCTGTTCAATCTACTTATCATTAATAAACTAACTATAGTAGTTACGATACTACACTGTTAATAATAGTAAATTGTTAACAAATCTTATATCGTCGCATTAATTATAAAATACATTAAACGTAAATCCTTAGAAATAAAGAGAATTCGTCACGTATTCGTACGAACCTTACAAATCATACAAACACAAAGAAAGTCTTATCAAAAGACCTTATACAGTATAATTTACCTTTTCCACGACACAATTTTCATTCGTTAGACGAAACACACGGACACGTACGACTTCTGCATACGCGTTCGTATAATTAAAAATCGTATCATTGTTGTAACTTGTAAATTTGTAACTCTCGTTATACAGCTCGTTTATTACCAATTCAAATAATTGTTGGTAAAAATCATAACGGTGTTCGGATAAATGGTTAGTAGAAATGACTGTCGTAGATATTCATAGAAGACTTACTATAGCTGATTATATATCCTGCACACGTTTGTGCATATTTAAATTTTTCATAACAGTAAGAACGTCCATAGTTTGGATATTCTCAATCGGATATCGGCAATCCGACCTCCATATGAAAACCAAGCTACGTACGCGTGGTTAACCATTAAAAATGATGGAAAAATAGAAGCGTAAGGTATAAGTTCGCGTTATATCGATACCAGAAACGATATTATTATTACTTGCCGATACGATCATTCGCGAGGTGTGTAATTCCCAAGTCGATTTCTCGATCGGAAAGCCGATTACGAATTCCGCAAAGTGCCATCGCGTAAATGGTTTGTCTTATTCGCAAAATTCGATGTTTCTCCATAATAGAAAGTTATTCTATGATTCTCCGTGTTCTTTATAAACGGGAAGTCCAAGTTAACAAGAAAGCAGACTCTGAACTCTGAAGCAGAGTTGGCCGTAATTCGAGTTGTTTTGAATAAATGTTCGTCCGAGATAATCGTAGCTACCATCTGTTAATTTATCAAAGGACAACAAATTTTCTGATTTAACGTTCGAGGAGCAAGGCGACTGCGAAAAGTCGATATTACGATCGTTGGACGACGAACAATATATTTTTCATCGTCGATACGATACAACGTAAAATACATTTTTAGAATAAATTCCGATACGAATAGGTCGTTCCAATAAGTTTCTCTTAGGTGAATAATGCTTTGCTCGAGTAAATTCCTAACCGATTGCATATTTATTCGTTAGAGCCGAGCGAAATTCTGTCAAGGAGTAAGAACGAGGATTTTTACTCTGTTATGCGAATAAAAATTTGCCTAACGCGGCTCTGGAGGATATGAAATCAGGCGAAGAATAACGCGGGAAAGAATGGCTCTGCGCTCGTGCGTGAAAACCGCTGACTGTCGGTCGAAGATGTGCGATTCGAAATATTCAGAGCCATTCGTTTCCAATAATTCCGAACGATATTGTTCAAAATCTATGGCAGCGTGGTTTATGATTACCGGATACGCGATTTAATACCGTGAACATTTCGGCTCAATCACCACGTTTTATACGACGTGTGTGTATGTTCGTTTCGTTTGACTCGTGGGTCGTCTTTTCTGAGATTAAAGCGACCATGCGAGAGAATCTCTTGGGACAGTTTTATTCGAAGGGAGCGGCGCGTCGCGATTCATAAAATTGAAAATAAGCTCGGCTTTGCTATGCGCGACGAACCTGTTTCGCGTCTGTCACGGTTTACCCTTGGCAAATAAAAAATTATTCCCCAGTATCGGTTCTATAGGTCTGTGTTCTCTCCGATGAATAGGATTGGAGAAAATAGACAGCAGTTTTGGGACGAACGTTAAGCGTCTTTTTCACTCGCACCAGGGTAGTTTTCGGTATTTACGGATTTTCACGGTCGTATTATGCCAGACTAATCCGAGCCCTGCTTATTTTTTCTTTTTTCTCGGAAGGGTAGACAAATATTGGTATTCCAATATTTATAGTACATATGAAAAAAGAAAGTACTTTCATATAGCGTAAAAACGTCATTTTTATAAAAAGGATACATAAGCAAAGGGGAGAGAAAAAAAGGGAGGAGAGAAGATAGGAAAGCAAGATAGGCAGCGATAGGAACGAAGAAAGAAGGAAAAGAGAGTGGAAGAATTCGCATGATAGAGGTATTCGCTATGAAAGTCTACTAATTTTTATAAAAAGTGAAAAAAGAGAAGAGAAAAGAGCGAAAATGGAGATTCAAGGTAGAAAGGAAAAGGAGGGGAGGAGGATAAGAAAAAGTAGAGATGAACCGGGATGAGTAAAAGAAAGGAAAGGGATGGGAGAAAGAAATGAAGCAAAGGGGAGTGAAGAAAAGTGACGGAAAAGAAGAAAAGAGCAGGGGAAAGGGAAAACATTAATATTCACTTTTGTTCCTGTTAATTCCAGGGTTCGAGCAGAAATTATAAGAGGAGATGTTGCATCAAAGCTTGTAATAGTAAATAATTTATATATTACCCGGACATTTACAAAATTTCTATCTAATAAAACATTAAAAATTTGAACTAGTTCGTGCGATTATGGTATATAAATAATTAAATCTCAAAAAGAAAGGAAATAATTAAATCGACTACGAAGGGGCATTAGGTTGATGTATATATACAAGGTGTCCCAGAATTGATAGTAAACCGAGGAGCCGAGGAATCTGTATGGAAAGAGACTTTTGAAGAGAAAATTGACTTTGAAAATTAGATTGCTATGTAAATTTGGCTAATTATCGACTATGTGTGAGGTACGAGTAAACAGTCAGCAGGTAGTTATTCTGCGCGTGAAAACGAATAAAAAATTAACGAAGTAATCTATCAAAAAGATCTTACTCTACATTTTTCACGTATTTTCAATCGTAGGATAACTTGCTATTAATTGTACACTTCTATCTAAATTAGGCAAATTCCATAACACTTGACAAATTTTCAAACTTCTCGACCTTCTCGAAGCGTCACGCGCATCGCCACCTTGCAGGTTATTGCACCATCGATACGAGGACACCCTGTATATCTTAATATCGAAGAAAATGGATTCTGATCATTTCGATCGTTAAATAAAGATCCCATATTTTGTAAGTATAATACGTTTGTTTTTCGTTTCATAAGGATAATGCAAGTCTGACTCGGAAAATATCTGATTTTGATTATACTTTCCATGAGAATGGGAAATCGATTTTTCAGATTTGCATCAGACCGAAAGCGAATCGAAAATTTTGTTCGATGTCTGTTTCTCGCTTCTCTGACAGGTGTCACGACTATTTTTTCATACCGAACACTCGTAATTTATTCGATCTTGTGTCGGACTTTTCGTGTTTTAATCTAATACTTTTGATAGCTTCATATACATATATAGATACATGTACGCAGACACACGTCAGTTTAAATTTCTTCTGCCACTCGATCTTCGGTAAAGTTTCGCTCACATTCATGGAAAAGGCATAGTTTTATCGTGTTTCTCCGCTAAAAGGTTTCAATCTTCTTCACCTTCCATTTCGCAAGATTAATCGACGACTACATAAGATTATACGTTCCATGAGAATTATATTGCTAGAATAGAAGAAAGCGTACGCATAATAATACAACGTTCGTTGCTAATTGTGTAAGTTACTTTATCTCCGAGTTGGACGAGAAAAATTCATTAGCATTTATCCTGCACGATTATTTATCTCCAACGAGCCGGACAAATTAAATCGAAAGTTGCCCGAAGCAAATAGAAATTGATGATATTTATGACGCGGATTTCTCTCCCATTGAATAAAAGCGGAATACATTTTTGACCTATTTATTTTACTTTAGTGGAATGAAACTTTAATTTACGAGCGTGGCACACCGATGCTAATTTATAAATATTGTTTGTACGCTCGCTGTAGGATTAGATTATTCCGTAAGTAACATCGTCGTTTATTTCGCCTTTTTGAATTTCCGAGATAACATCGAAACGAATTAAATTTACGGCTAATAATTGTAAATTGCTATAGAATCATTTTAATAGGCCAATGGAGATTAATATAAAAACTGTTGACGAAAGCCAGTCACGTGAAAGATATTCGATGAAATGTTTAAAGTTAATTGGGAATTATCGTTCACCCTATTTTCAAAGCACTGACAGATTTTCGTTTATTTCGAAGCTAAAAAGAATAGAAAAGTTATCAAGCTGAAATTTAAAAAGCTATAAAGAATTTAATAGAAAATTGAACGCGATAGCAAATCGCTCTTCGAAACTGCAACGCAAAAGCCAACTCCGTGAAAGTGGTCACTGAATTTTCCATCGAGAGCGCTAATCATTTTTGCAATTGAAAAATGATAAAGAAGGCGAAAAATAATTTCAGAAAGAAGGACAGATAATACATTATCTATCAATGAATGTACTAAACGTTCCAGCTTTCTCAATTTTTTGATCTTTTTAACGTACGTTTGTGAACACAACGTTACTTATGGAATAATTTGACATTTTCTTCTTGACTCGGTGTCGCTGTTAGAAAAGGTCGATACCTTACAAAGGATCGATACAGGAGCAAATCGAGCACGTTGTCTCGTCGGAAAAGATACATGAAAAGAGGAAAAAAAGAACGACTGGTACAAAGACTCGGTTGAATTGGTTCGTGGCCTTTACCTTCCGTCAGAGCTTTCTCATTTTTCAGAAAAAGGCGAAACTGCTGCGGATGCTGGAGATAATACAAAGACGTTTCGTATAATGGTTTTCGTCAAACGTTAGATGTTTGTCCCAGCGAACGTCGGAAAATAAAAGCCGCAAAGCATATCCGAACGTGATATTCGCGGCGTGCTTCATCCTACTATTCTTTCGCAATTTTCCCGAAACCAACACGCGTACACCAAAAGTGCAGTGTAACGAATTTTACAATTTTTTATTTCGTCCGGCATTCGTACATTTTCACCGTGTTCCCACCAAGAAAGAAACCTTATATTCTTGTTCGTGTTCCTGGACTCTCTCAAGTTTCATCGAAAGTAAAACTAAGCTAGAAATTTCATGCACTGCGCATATTTTTTATTCCTTCTTCAAGTCCACTGTACTGCGTGAAGAAACCGTATTCGTAATTCGACACGCAGTAAAAAGCAAAGCAAGCTTCTACTTTGCTTCTTATTCCTTCTTTGAAATTTCTTCGTACTTCACGAAGAAACTTCATATATTTTTTAGTGGCGACGTTAAATTCTTTCCGTTCCACGGAAGCAGCCGATTCGCGGCAGCCGTGAGCTTTTTCTTCGCCGCGCGGAAGTCTCGTTGCTGCCATAATATTTCGCGATGTGACAATGGCGCGACGTTCGGTGTACATTGTTAATGCCGCGTGATTATTTTTAACGCAGCGTATTTCTGAAAGACGTGTCCTTCTTAGAGGAAATGGCAAAAAATGAATTGCCGGCTGCTCGGTTCGCTCCGCTTTTTCTCGAGATTACCGGCGAGACGGTCTAACCCTAATCGTCGTTGTCTCAGGATCGTCACTGTCGCAGAGTAACGAAAAAAGGTCTATTCGAAGCTCGTGATTATCCTCGTCCCCTCGCAGAAAAATCAAAATCTCAGTTTTTATTTTTGGGTTCGTTAAACTCGCAATTTCCCATGAATTCGTTCCCTTTCTCTCTTTCGTGTTTCTTTCCTTCTTTTTTCTTCCTCGTCGGAAATTTCATCGGGACATTGTACGAGAAACGAAGTTGATGGAGCGTAGTTACTTCAGCCAAGAAAGATTCTTTCGGAGTTCCTACCTTCTCGGACAATGAGACTCCCGATAGAGATAAAGATTCTGATTGATGATCTTAGCCTGTGTCGTGTATCAGGCAGACCCGCGCCATTCTTTCAACTCTGCCAGCTGAGTTGAATTTATTTTCTCACAATTATTCTTAACCTTTGCACCGACGAACTCGCTTTCAGGAAATTGTTCTCTTTTCTTTATCTTTTTTTTTTCTCTCTCGCTGGTATCGTCGAGAACGTAACAGCAAGCGAGAGATCACGTCGCGTCTCGTGATGGATCCTGAATGATCTTTCAAGCTTGCACGGATTTGTATCGTGTACATGGAGTAACGCTTTTCTCGAAAAATTCGACAAATTTGAGTACTTGGGAACGTGAAAAACCTAACGATTGTTAAGCGATCCTTTATCGATGTTTCACATTATACTGTTGTAACTTTATTTAAGAATTCTGTGGCTATGCCGAGTGTTTTTTAGAAATTTTATCTTAATTCTATTCTATGCTATGTATTATGCTCCATTAAAAATTCTATCGAATTCCGCATATTTACGTATGAGGATTCCAATGTCCCTTGTCTCCTCTTTCATTGTGCTCTTCACTCGTTTTATCTCCGGTAGTAGACGCTTGCGTAAAAACTACACGGATTCTGACAGAGTGCCTGTTGTCGAAATATGGAAAAATAAAGCAGAAAAATTTCACGCAGAAATTTCATGAAATATTTAACGAACGTAGATTGTCTAGAATTCCATAATTATAATTCGTCAATGCATTAACGAATGGCAAATTTCGATAATTTCATTTGACTGCCGATATTCAAATGACAGAGGAGCAGAAAATTTCATCCAGCAAAAATACCAAATATTTCGATCGTGGCATAAATTATGCAGCGAAAGCTCTAATAAAACAAAAATCGACGGTGCACGCCAGATTCCTCGTATTTTCGTAGATTATGTCCTCTCTCCTCGGAAAGCTTCGAATATATCGGTCAAACATTTTTTTTAAGTCGATCAAAATAAGTGCTTTGGTGATGTATCGTGGAAATATTTTTCACGGGTCTTTAGATTGAGAAATCTTCAATGAAATTCTTCAATAAATTCCGGAAGACCGCGGTATCTCCCCTATATCTGGTATCTTGAAGATAATCTTAAAGCAGAGAGAGAGAAAGAGAGAGAGAGAGAGAGAGAGAGAAAGTAAGCCTATTACAGACGGTTCGAAATCGTTTCGTATCTTGAAGCTGCTTAAGCGTCCCTTGCCTCGTTGACTTTAGCTTCTGTCGTTCAACTCTGCCAAGAAATTTTCCAGATTCTATATGTTCTCCCTAATTCGTTATTCTCAGAGTAGAATATATCAACATAGTGATTCTTCGATAGTAGGCTGCGGATTTACAACGATATTACGATAGAAAGAGTATAAGAATTGTTTGAAAAATAGAAAATACTTTTTCCTTTTTAAGTTTCAGACTCCCATTAGCCACCCAACCTCCAACTCAGACTAAAAAGAAAATACCCTTTAGATTGAAGCATTAAATTCAACTATAATCGAACATTATATAAATTATTATAATCCAAGTTACCACGCCAAATGAAGTTACTTAACATTCTCAATGAGAATTGCTTGTAAATTGACGACCAAATGAAAAGAAAAAGTTTCAGACTTTCACGATGTTCGTGAGTTATATCTGTAGCTTGGTACGAGAACTTATCAATGTCGATAATTATAAAGTTGAGATAGCAGCACTTAAGGATACGTTAAAAAATTCCTGTTCAAATAATTCCTGATACAGAAGTTTCTGCTGTTTCAAATTTCTTTTCTGGTACAAACAGAGAGAATTAAAGCCTGTGGTGTTCGTGGCTTTTATGTTGACTTTGATATTTTTCATGGGAAGCTTATTTTACGAAAAATATTCACGTTGGGATATACAGATACCATTATTATATATATTAGGTTATCCGAGAAGTTTCTTTCGTTTTATAAGGAAATAATAGACGTACAATATTTTTGTGTATTTCATATTATTAATATACAATTGTTACAAACTCAGTTCCGGGTTTAATTTATTTTTGCAAAAATATGACAATGCCACTGCGTGCACCAAACCACAGATATCTGGTTCGTAGGGTCTCGATCGTGGTTTCAATCCACGCGTGTGTATTCGCCATTCTGTAAACTTATATTTTCATATCGAAAATATTAACCTAGAAGTATAAAATTCACTCGATTTTAATTAAAATTTAATTAATTAAAACTGTGTTTGAGAAGAAAGTGGTTTCCTCCAACGCATCTGCAGAAAATCTTTGATGAAAAACACGTCTCCGATCGAAATTACATTAAATTAAATTCAACTAACTATTGCGATATTTATGCAGCACAGAGAATCTCGTCACAGAAATATATATATAGATCGACGAGCGAAAGGTTCAACGATAATACGTCGCCCTTTGTCCCGATATTTCGTGAACGTTCCAATTCGCTTCTTGCGCCTGAGTTTCAAGTTTGCCTTGAAGAAGCGGACGCTTGAAATGTTCGCGAAACGTCGAAGCGAAGCGCAACGTATTACACGTTACACGTGATATTACGACAATACGACGTGTTATTACTAAGAACACGATTGAAAGCCAGAGAACCGCAAATATTTCTCCTTCGCCTGACGAACGTAGGATAGAAAAACTTCTTCTCGTGAATTAGTTACACAATTAGTCAACAAAACGAATATTATGTTGGATCGAGGCTACGCCCAAGGTTCGAATAGAGTTGTTATATACCTTCGCGTATGAGTTGATGCAAGCAATTACGGAACGGTGAAGTTACGCGGACGAATTTGCTGCAAACAGCTGGGGGGCGTGTTATGCAAACTAACCAACTATTTACCGAAGAAATAAACAATCAAGAAGACGACCGTTTCACAAAATTACGTGTATTTCGAACGATAACTTGGTTACTTCGTGTATTTTATTCGTCCCTCTATTTCGCCTCGATTATTGAATTTTATTACATTTCCTCGTTCTTCCTTCCACGACTCATGATTGCGTTTCGATCGTTGAAAAGCAAATAGACTTAACCAGTCGTTTCGTATTTTACGACAGCCTAATTAACTTCGCGAGATAATTATTCCAGAACTTTCTTCTTTTTTCTTCTTTTTTTTTTTGGAAGGAGCAAGCATTGATTAAGTTCCGAGGACCGCGTTAGACGAACTTTATTCGTCCTGTATTTCGCTTCGTCGAGTGGTCGATCGCGACTTGGATTACGCCCGTGGTACCTTATAAGCGAGTAACGAGGAAAAAATTCCTATCGATCGGATAAATTGACGTGGCGCGTTATAGCGGTAATGAAACGTTTTGCCTTCGGCTGATTGGGGCGAACAACTTCCCCGTTTCCAACATCGCGTTCCTCTTTCTTTTTCTTTTTTCTTTTACTTTCGTTCCACCCGGAGAAACCTTCTATGGAAAATTCGAGTTATGCGATGTAGATTCTACGTGGACGAAAATCTATCGCGGCAACGTCACGTCCGATTGAAGATGAATAGGAAATAAAAGTAAAGGGATGATTCACGATTGCTCGTGAAAATATTGCAGGGAACATTCGCGGATATTTCTTCTGAATATTTTATGCGTGTTATATGAAACGTTTGGAGATTTCGTTAAATCTGTAGCGAGATTCGACTGTTATGATTATATTAATAATTTTTGCAGAAGCATCCCTGTCGAATGAACTGGACCATAGAATTGGTAAAAATAGAAAAAGCAACAATAAATACTAAAGAAAAATGGTTAACTCGTTTAATAAATAATAACAAATAATTTTCGACGTATTAAACTGCGGGAAAGAGTATTGGAAAAAATACTGAACTTTCATAAAAAGTTGCCATTTTAGTTTTCTTAACAGCAATTTATAAAGCGTCCGAATATTTTTGAGGCAGGAAAATTCACCCTTTTTTCAATATTTCCTTCAACGTTTAAACAACAGTTTGTTTTAAGTCAAAAGATTTTTACTCTTCGACGTCTATACATTATACTTCGCTATACTGCAAAATATCTTCGTTATTTTTTCCGTATTTACTTTAAATACAGAACGTAAAAGTCAATGTTACGTTTGTGCCCGAATATTTTCCAGATCAACTGTATTGTGGTTATTTTTCTTACCGTATATGCGGTATGCTATTTTTTTACTCTACGTATGATCGCAATAAATTCCGTATACTATGTTCTATGTGCATTTTCAGATTGCTTTTAAATTCCATCGATATAATCGTGTTTCGTTATAACTTTCATCCCTTAACATACAAATTTCCTACGATAAGCGTTCAAATACTTTCCCAAACCACTGTACGTATCAACTACAACAAAATGCTAATATTTGCCGTGTGTTTCATCGACAAGAATTTGAAATTCAACATCGAGTTGAACAAACATTTGGTGCGAACGATTCGCTATACTTGCCGAGTAACGAGACAATAGGAAGAAGAGCCTGGTCGATCGGTAATTTCCATGAATATTCATCGTTCCAATGGTATTTGTTTTCCCATGGATAATAAATTACACCATCAGCTCGGATTATTCGACCATGGACAAGAGATATTAAACGCGTCGGACGAATGAAATATAAACAACTCCTCTTTCCTTCGTTAAAGAGATTCATCCCCTTCTCGTTGCTTTCCAACGGACGAGAAAGTTGGAAGCTTGCTAGGCGTGATGTCGCAATCAAAGTAATTAGTAATTAGCAGAATTACCGCTGCGACACGCTGGCACAATTGGTCAGGTTAACTAGAGCGGTTCAGGTGTTTGAGAAGGAGGTGGAAACTACTTGTAGAAATTTCCGACTATTTTCTGTAGCGTTTTCTTGTAAAGTTTCGTGACGAACGACGCCCGACCTAGAACAAGATATCAGAGATTACAATGATACATCGTAGCAACAACTTACAACGCTTCTAACGAATCTCGCAGGAGTTTGACAACGCGTTAATACGAATCCTCTGCAAACATTGTACTTACTCTGTTTGTCGTCTCTCTTTTCGTACGCGCACAACTTCCTTCGCGAATACCGATGCTGTTTTAATAGGAAACGTGATCGTATTAAATCATCGTGGAAACGGACAATCGGGCACGGAATTTCGCGTTTATGCAAAATTCTGACAGAAATAAAGGAGTACAGGTTACGGGAAAATAATGAATTAACTACGCCTCTTCATTCGGATACCATTGAAGAGACGTTTTGTGAGTTACAGTCATTGAGAAACCAATCTATATTCCTAAATTTAATTTGTAGTAAAGTTGATGGAAAAATTCGGTGAACGTAGGTGAAAGGGACATTCTATTGTATTTCATTGTATACGTCGTTGATAAGATTTTTACATTATTAAGTGGAGCACATATGTATTTTTACCTGAATCTGGCGTTCCAAACGAGATAATAATTGTCAATACGAATTACAGAAATTTTATTTCGTATAGAACTAACAAGATTCTTATTTTATACGTGAACATGTGAATTTCTATATTCTTAAGGTACTGTTGCAAGCGAGATTATGTCATATCTTTAAAAAATTCCAATAACTTTGCGATCGTATTTCTGGTTAATCCTTCCTTCAATTTTTGATGAATAGGGAATGTATGTAAATATATATGCAGCCCGTGATTCATCTATGTCTGAATATATCGAACCTCTCGATGGGTCTTATAATTGACCTTTCGCAACCCTCCGCTTATCACATCCCTTAAAACCACGTCGCAAAAATACCATCACTTATTTTTACCATGTTTAAATCCTCTTTAATTCTTAAAGTAGACGCGAAGTTGAGTGCAACTATCGTTAACCAGTGAAATGTGTCGCAAGAAGTAAACGATGACGAGTATACTCGTCAAAAACAGCTAACTGGTTAAGAACGAATATTGTCACGCCGAGAGTCATAATCCTCCTATTCTTTCTTCTTATTTCGAACGAGCGATTCGAGCGTGTAAGAGTTGAACGCGAAACAGACGCAATAATTGAAAATCCTACGAATCACTTTAGCCGCTAAAATATAACAATTCTTCACCTCCACTATGGAATCCTTTTGCAGCTCAATGGGCAATTAATTTCGTCGAATTAATTTAACACGCCACTTATCGTAAGATACATTTTACACCATCGAATTAACGACCTCTGGTTGGTTAATTTAGTCGAACAGGTGGAATCAGGCGTTTCGTGTGGGTGTATCGGTTAATGAACACCATCTGTTTCATGGAACTTTGCTTGGAGGCCATTTTCTACGATGCTGTGGCTGCCGCCGGTTGCATTTACGTATACGTGCCTTGGTGGCAAATGGTCGATGGTATGGCACATGTACGCGCCTCGTGATACGCGTGTGTTGATCTACGTGTCTCGTTTAGTCACCCTCTCGACGTACGTAAATGTGGAAAATGTCGCGCTCGGTTGAATCTCCGGGGATGGACGACGTTCGACGTGTCGTTAAATCTATTTCCCAGTCTTTTCTCGCCGGCCAAGGACTCGCGTAATTTAGGTGCACGTCCTCTCGCTCGTTTGATCGTATGAACTACGATGAGACACGCGGCGATTACTGGCTGTTGTTCGACGTGCGTACAGGGTCCAGTCGAGTAACGCGTGAAAGAGGAGACGACGCGACTCCTTCTGGAAAAATAAGAAAATAATATAGAACAGAATTTTCTCATTTTCAGCTTAGTTTTCGAGAAAATCGAGTTTAAAAATTCATGCCTGTTGCAATTCCATTGGCACTGCAATCACGCTCGATTATTATGATTACAATGGATAATACTTTTAACGATTCTGAAAATGTCTATAAATGGGATTTCTATTTAGTAAAAATATACAATTTTACGCATACAATGTATCAATATTGTTTTAAGAGGAAAGCACAGCGCTATTGTACATTTTCCATCAAACGCACGGAAACAGATACAACTTTCTCGATGATAAGAGATAATATAATATATTCGGGCTCCATGGGACGCTGTTCGCATTTCAGCTACATTCGACTATCCGTTGCCGATCATCGCGACAATGGATGATCGAGAGGTCAATAGAGCGATAATTTTCTCCAGCCCCATACATTTTCGAGGCCGGGATACGTAGCACAAAGGAACGGCCGTGTAGTTTCGATTGTGACAAACAATAAGAATATACGTAAAAAGTTCGCACGACGACGTGATCGATGGGCAAACGGAGCGATAAAGAAATTTTATCGTTTGACTTTCGTGCTACTTTGGAAGAAAGGCCACTAAGAATCGCCACAAATTCCTTTTCATAGCAATCTTTCTATAATAGCGCTACTTCATCAAACTGTTTTATCGCATGCTTCTTCGACGTGGCCGATAAATCACGGCTGCTCGCGTAACTTACCATTTCGAAATTTTCCTACCGCATAGAGAAGAAAGTCTGGACGCCGTAAATAGACGTTGTAAAAAATATTCAAAAGATAAGACGATGATAAGAATATCGACATGTAACCTTGCAGAAGCTCCTCGCTGAGTTTTAAGGGAAGAGAAATGATTTTATGCGGTGGAAGTAGATAAGGTTGTTCGTGGTCAGACGCGAGACTAGATACGGTCCTCTCTGTTGACTTTTTCCACTGTATTTCTCTTCGTTTAGGCACAAGTCTGTTATTAGAAAATTCATTAAGCGCTAACGTTTCTCGTATTACTTTAATCTCCATGTGCTACTACTCCTCTGTGCTTGCGCAATTTTTTAAACGATTATCGTAAAGCCAATCTTATAATCGCGTAATACAAACAATATGTAAATTTACGTTACATACGTGGGATTCCTCGCTTTTGTTCGCTCGATTAACGATACAAATAGGAATAGAAGTATTCTTGGTAGCGATTCTCTAATTATTTCGAACAACTGTTTCAATTGATATAAAAAAAAAAATCTTGCTAATTTTAAAAGACATCAAATATTTTTGCAAGACTTAAGCCAGCCTTGTTGCTCCTAATTGCGAACAAAATTTTCCATGTACACGTAAGCGTAATTTTACAACGACACAAATAAGTGATAAACGATGCATTTACACGAAAATTTCAAACAGTACGAATCTGCTAACTTTTCAAACAGATTATCTGAAAGAGGAGCGCTGTTAGCCTCAACGAAAGCTTCCAAGCTAATTTGCTTTGACGCTGAAAGCTCGTTCACGCGAGTGGACGACCCGTTTCCTCTTTTTCTCGGTGAGTAGATGATCCGTGAAACGTCTGAACGACACCGTTGCGACGATACGTCTGGATGTCGTCGATTTTTCAAAGAGATAACCGGCAAATCGAGCGCGATCTCCTCCGTCGATTTAAATGCATTCGTACACAGATGCACGTGTATCGGCCGATATTCCGCGTCACTTGCTTCTCCGCTGCTTCTCCCCAACATTTCCTTGGCCTTGGAGAAATTACCATTTCGATGAGATCCCTATCGCTCTCGAATCGAATCACACTTTCGGATAAGCGAACCTTCTTTGAAATGTGCCGATTAAATTCCTTTTTCTACGGTGTTGCTCTCGAGGAACGACAAAACGTAGAAACTGTCCGCTCGAACGCATGCAATTTCACATAGACTTGGCCGAACAGTAGAACGATCGCGATCGTTGATTAACACGTTCATTGCTGATCGGATTTCCATTCCCTACACATCGTTGGAAAAGTATCGGAAGGACACTTAACTGCAACGTTTGACAAGGAACGTAGGAACTTGATCGCGTTCCTTAAAAAAGGAAGTATTTTTATTGCAAGTCTAAGCTACGTTCTTGTGATTAGCCTCGACCTGATCGAACTTAGAAATTGAGAATGGAACAAAAATTGCGAGGGAATTTTCATTGGCACGTGTACGTGATTTCTCATTTCGATTCTATGTTGAACGTGTTAAAATATCACAGGTTCGTTTCGTTCGTTGAAACGATCGAGGCGTACGGATGAGCGAAATATGCAGATTGAAACGTAGAAATTCGAGAATCGTAAACAGGATTAAATATGGAATATAGAACGTCGTATTTACTGAGAAATGAAGAAACAGTTGGTGTTTTGCCATACGATGACATTTTAGCGAATTTATGTGACATTTTAGTTCGACAAAATTTATCTTTCGTAATTTTTGAAGGTGATCGGTAAATGTGCGTGAAACTGAAGTTTGAAATTAGATTAAAACAAAGAGGAGCGTCTGAATTACAAATTACCAGTGCACATAATTAGAACGTAATTTGATGAGATATGCAGTGTGCATAGTAGGTTTACAAACTCGGATTATCGGTATTTACAATCAATTTCCATGACAGGTGTAACGAAGGGTCAGTTAACAATAAAGCTTCGTGTTGGATGTTTCATATTAAGTGCTGACAAATAATTTTCATATAAAATCTGAATACGTGTTGAAATCGATATGTGAATTGCACGTAAATTATTATGAATAAACCGAATCAATCGTTGTATCACTCTGTTGAAAAATAAATACGATAACTGCTATATTAGCTTTCAATCTAATCGGCTTACTATAATTATTACTGTGATTTATTATTTCCAACTCTGTTCTTAATCTCAAAAGTAGCAGATGAATCACGTTCGTATCATAAACCTGGCGTAACATCGATTAATCTTTTACATAATTATATAATAATCAATTGGAATAGATTTGTATGATAGGGAAAATATGTGATATCTTTCTCGTACTCGTCTTTTCATTAACGTAACGTTGCATAGAGAGGTTAAAGGAATATACCGGTCACCTAATTTCCATTTAGAAAAGAATGATGATTCGTTCTATCGCGTCTCGAAGCTTCTTAACTGCATGGCTTCCCTTTTCGAATACGTTAAAGAGTGTCGGACGACACCAGGAAATGGAGAAAATGACAGTTCCATTTTCTCCGTCGACTGAATGGGAAAAGCTTGATGCTCTGTTCTGCAGCGTTTAATGGAGTATTATCGTACCCCATTAAATATAGTATTCATTCGATAGACATCACATTTTTAACTGACCACAGAATGCGCGTTATGTATTTAATTTATTTCTTAAATATGTATATTCACATTAACCCAGATATTAAAGTGATATGATTCTCTATTTGAATGTTCAATCAAATATACAATACGTACGTATTAATCAGGTTATTGTAGTGCAAACACGCGCTGTTTATACATTCGTTATTCCAAATAGGAAAATAATGCTAAATGCGAATAATACAATTAAAATTCGCAAAGTAGATACATCGTATTACAGTCATTATTTTGCGAGAATGATTTACATATTTGGATTAATTAAAATATTAATTCGGGGGGAGAAAGGATAATGATGATTGTAGTTATTAATAACAATACCAATGGCTAAAAAATTACTGATTTCGCTGTGAATGTACAATTATTACGAGTCGTGTATTTAAAATTACTACAAAAGCTCTAAATTCGAGATCGCAGATCTAATGTCCAACATCATGGACATTCCACATCATTGATCTCATTCGAGATCGTAGATCTATTCTCCAACATCATGGACATTTAAAATCACAGACCATATTCGACATCCTGGACATTCAGACAACGAGGTCATCGATCTCATTCAAGATTATAGATCTATTATCCAACATTGTGGACATTCGACATCATCGACCTCGTTCAAGATTGTCGATCTATTCTCCAACATCGTGGAAACTGAAGATCATTGACCTCGTTCGAATATCCTGATTTATTTTTCAACATCATGGAGATGCTATATCGTGGTCCTCATTCAACATTACAGGTATATTCTCCAACATCATGGACATTCAAGATCATTGGTCTCACTCCAGACCCTAGATCTATTTTTCAGCATCGTGGACATTCAGACCATGAGATCATTGATCTCATTCAAGATTATAGATCTATTATTCAACATCGTGGACATTCGACATCATCGTTCAAGATTGTCAATCTGTTCTCCAACATCGTGGAAATTGAAGATCATTGACCTCGTTCAAATATCCTGATTTATTTTTCAACATCATGGAGATGCTATATCGTGGTCTAGTCTTCAACATCATGGGCATTCAAGATCATTGGTCTCATTGCAGGTCCTAGATCTATTTTTCAGCATCGTGGACGTTCAGACAATGAGATCATCGATCTCATTCGAGATTATAGATATATTCTCCAACATCGTGGTCATTGATGATCATTGATCTCTTTCGAATATACTGATTTATTTTTCAACATCATGGAGATACAAGATCGTGATCCTCCTTCAACATTATTGATCTATTCTACAACATCATGGACATTCAAGATCGTTGGTCTCATTCCAGATCCTAGATCTATTTTTCAGCATCGTGGACATTCAGACCATGAGATCATCGATCTCATTCGAGATTATAGATATATTCTCCAACATCGTGGTCATTGAAGATCATTGACCTCGTTCGAATATCCTGATTTATTTTTCAACATCATGGAGATACACGATCGTGGTCCTCCTTCAACATTATTGATCTATTCTCCAACATCATGGACATTCAAGATCATCGATCTCATTCCAGATCCTAGATCTATTTTTCATCATCGTGGACATTCAGACAATGAGATCATCGATCTCATTCGAGATTATAGATATATTCTTCAACATCGTGGTCATTGAAGATCATTGACCTCGTTCGAATATCCTGATTTATTTTTCAACATCATGGAGGTACAAGATCGTAGTCCTCCTTCAACATTATAGATCTATTCTCCATCATGGATATTTCAGGCCATTGACCTCATTCCAGATCGTAGATCTATTTTTCAACACCATGGACACATATTTAGGATTTCATGGAAAGAGAATTTTATTTAAGACTTGTGGATTCGTTCACAGATCGTGAACGAGTCGTTGTACCATTCTCAGATCACGAAAAAGTCACGGATTCGCCTGAAAACCAACTAAAGATAGCCGAATCATGCTTGGATCGTTCTGAGGTTAACGACCTGCAATCCTAGTTCCACCTTCGCGTGTTCTAAGTCCGTAGGTCCAATCTAAAACTGTCTACCAGGGCTTGACCATGATCTAAGCATGTCTTAACCTGTGTAAGGTCGAGTACCTCGACTTTGTGGCGACCTACGGGCGGTTCCATGACCTTTAGACGAACCATAGCAGTGACACATAATCTGTAGAACTTTGGAGGGATCAGAGGGTGAAGTCGACGACCATGGAGTGGTCAAATGGAGAGCCTCGACCTCAAGGCGAGTCATGCATAAGTCTATGATATTACAGTCCACTGGCGAGTTCCTTATCCTCTTAGCTATTCGAGAGTAAGTCAATGATATGAAGGCCATTCGAGAGTGAAATTTATGATATTAAGGTTGGATGTCAATATCGGCACTTTATTGCCAGACTGCGCATTTTCATGCAGTTTTTTTCCTGATAAATTGAAAGGTGGAAAAAATCAGGGTCCGAGTAATATACGAAAATATGAAAAAGATATTCAAAGTGGGATATAATCGCCGCAATTTTTAGTAGACGAAACAAATTTCTATGCAGATTCTGCTCGTGAAAATATGAAATTGAATAAAAATCTGCAGTCTATTCGTTGCTGTCCCACGCGAATTTTTTAATCACTGGGTAACGTTCACTGTGAGGTGAAATTTTTATATAGACCAACGCTACGAGGTAGGAATTATCATAACGAACAGCATAATAATCTCTTTCTCTTTTAATATAAACGAATTAATGTTCGAAATTTTTTAACATCTCCACTTTAAATTAATAAGCCAACGGGCGAATTAGTCTTTTATCACTGTGCATACAGTGGTGAACTGAAGAAAGTGTAATATCGGTGCGTATGAATATTAGCATTATAATTTTCTGCTAGATATCCGTTTTATATCTTTTAGAATTTAAAATTCATTTATTTTGAAAGTCGTGTAAGTCCACTTTCCTTTGCTCTGCGATATCGAGGTGAAAAAGTCCCAATAAAGTCTACTTACTTTCTACACCACGTCTCTACGTATTTAACTAGATGTAAATTCATTATACAAATAGCTTTCTTCAGGGTCAACTAGATCAATATCTTTCTCCAGATTCACGAATGGACTTAAACCATCTTCGAAATAAGCGAACCATATCTATTCGTCGCTCCTGTCGAATAAAATTACCATACTTCTGGTACTCTTTGCTTTTAAACTTCCTTTTATCTGCGACTATACGCGATACGTACGAGATTACGGAACATCAATGAGTTAAAGTTCCATCTTAGAGTCTAATGGGCCACGTTAGTGTGTTAAATGTACTTCAAGCGCAAGAAAGAGACAACGACGTTATGTTCATTGCGCAAGTTCGTCGTTATAATTCGCGAATTATAATGTCGGACATAAAACGTGGTAAAATTGCGTATGCAACGTGACTCGTGCAATTACGAGTACAAACGGCTTGTTTCTCGCGTAATAACGAACAATCTAACGTTTACAACGTTACGAATTAACTGGATGTTTCAGGATTTTCAGCAACGAGGCTGAAGGTCCAGTTCTCGTGAACTTTATGAAGCGAGGAAATCCTCAACTTCGATGTCGTACATATGACTTACGACTTTGGGAAAGCCGCAGGGTAATCTGTGGTGAGATTTGCTCGCTCTGCGTCTCACGATCGCCTTAAAAGCCTGAACGAGCCGAATGTAGGCCAGTTCTTTGATCGAAAGCACGAAGGGATAGAAGATTTCTTGCAAGCTCTTTCGTTTGAGTGGAAAATCTGGACGTAAAGGCGGGGCTATTCTTTGCTCATAAAAAGCTGAGAACGATAGTAATCAGGTTTAGAGCGATTTACAATCTGTCGTTGATAGAAAAATACACAAAAATCGACGACTCAACATTGATTTCAAAATCTTCCTTTCGCCTTTCTTTCTTTCATTCTCTAATTTGACAAATCTTTTGACACGAAGATTATTCGCGAATGACATTTGACACGAGTTTTAACGAGTTTCTCTGCGAGGAACGATCGCTATGTCGACGCTATATGAAATTTAAAACGATGAAATCAAATTAAATTTGGTTTAAAAACGGAGGTGAAATTTTTAACTCGACCACTTTCCTTTACGCAAACAGCGAAGGCGTCGCGTTTTTCCATGCGAATAACTTTTCCAACTTTTTTCAGCGTCGGTACTCCATCACAATATATTTTTCGCGTGAATTACGCCCGCTACCTCGTTACTCACGTTGCATAATGATGCCGCTTGTTTATGGCTGGCGGCCTTCAATTTGGCGCAATATCAATAAAACACTGTGATACGATTAAGAGGATTTACGTAACGTTGGCGTAATTGTCGCGGTTACATTTTCGATAGTCTTTCGACTTTCAGTTGCCAAAATGGCGAAAGCTAAACTGTTCTACGAACGACGGGACGCGCGATTAATATTCAAACGAACAATGTCGACATTTGCCAATTGCAACGCCGGTTTAGCTTCTACGCAATTTCATTGTCATAAAATTCGCGCCGATCGACGTCGGTCTAACACGCTGTTAAAATTAATTACTTCCGATACTAAAACAGTTGCAGGCTACGACGTAACGACTGCATCCTTAAACCTGTATCGATTAAATTAAATTTAAACAGCAGGTTTTATTGAAGATCTATTTGTCAAAAATGAGTTTATAAAATTTGCATAGAGATCTTCTCGAACATAAAAATGCAGGATTATTTTTCTCGAAGCTGTTGATTCGGTTCGGCGTTGCTTCTCAATGAAACTTCTCTACTTTCGACCTCTTCGAATTTTCCGCGGCTACTCGTACCGGGTCGTATCACTGAAAAAGTTCAGCATTTTCAGCGGAGCTTAATATTTTCAAAGCCGGTGGAAATTTCTTGCGTAGCAAAGTCACGTGCATGAAAACATACTGCCTTTCTTGGAGATTCGATTCAACAAGCTAAATGTTATTTTCGAATCCTGCAATATTACAAACGTTATACGTATCCTAATAATTCAAAATAAAAATTTCTTCTTAAAGTAAAATGTAAGACAAGTCCAACTAATCTTCCATCGAGTGAAACTTAATAAATATAACTCGTAAGATGAGACTGAAACTTTCTATCTATAATTTCATAAAATACACTTAACGTGGTCGGTGAAAATTATGACATTCACTGTCACCTTCGTTCGCAAGGAGCCTTGAAAATAAAATTACCGTGGTGGTTAAATATCAAACGTTAATTTCAACGTGATCGATGAAAACCGTGTCATCCGCTATCCTCGCGTGCAAGGAATAATACGAACGAAGTCACATTCGCTTTAGCAAAGCGAATAAAACCATAGTGCGTTCTGTCTAATACACTCGGTATAAAAATTCCTGCACTTTTATCAAAATTCCAATCGTAGCCACGAGAGGTTAAACTGCAGGAAGAATTCTTTCATCTGGAAACATCGCATTCCGAAAGCTGCGTCTGATGGACAAATAACCACGCGTGTAATCTACTCGTATCCATAGGTGTTCACGGCTCTCGAATTTCTCGTGTAAATAAAATTCACTGCAAGCTCTGTTCGAGAAGCAGGACGGGTCGAAAATATTCGGTCGTCAATCAATTTGATAGGTGAACAAGTCTCGGGTGATTTGTCAAACGCGTCGGTTTGAACCGCGGTTAGAACCGGATTACATTCTAATCGTTCGATTTGCGGATTACACTAAAATTCCATTTATTTAAACTTGCCAACGGATGAACATTTGTGTGATTGAAGCTCATATAACAGGACTCGATAGCTTTCCCCCTATTGTCCCCTGTCTATTGTTCTTCGTTTGCATAATCGGAGATCGTGTTCGGATACAGTGGCGAGTAAAAGAAAGTTGCGAAAATGGACACGCTGCGAATTTTAATTTTGCGCTGAACTTTCACCGTATCGATTATATATTGCGTGGTATTCGGTGGCTACAAAAATATCGACCGTTGTATTTATCATGGCATTCGCGTATATTAATTAATTAATTATAAGTTTGTATGCATAGCAAGGAATTTGTTATCATTTAGTGATACACATTCGATGAGAATGAAACGTAGAAAGCAGTATGAAGGACGTTTCATTGGAAGATCAGGGCATGTGCGATGTAGCCGCCGTATATTAAATTTATTCGCAGCTTTTGTTAAACACAAAGTTCGCTTTGTAAAATAACGCCGCTTCTAATTTTATACTTCTTATTTCGCCAACTTTCTTTTGTCCACCGTCGTCAACGAATTCGATCGGCAAGAGTTGGGTTAATCGGCCATTAACTAAAATCTCGCTTCAATAAATAGCGCTCTACCGTAATGAGAATCGTGGAAATCTGGGCCATTGCTCGCATCTTTTACTTTATTTCGTTTCATTCTTTTCCACCTATTTTCACCGTTGTAACTGTCCCGACCAAGTGTATCCGCGAGATTCGTGACCGTGTTATACACCCAACTTGCCGACGACCCAGTTTTCGCTTTTGTACACGCTTCGTCACCTTTCCCGCGTTAATAAAGTCTGCCAACCGGCGCGCAACTTACCGAGACTCTTCTTTGTCCGTAGACAGCTCGGAATCCGAGATGAGGATCGAAGGATCAATTAAGGGACGAGCTGACGCGGAACTTGCCTCAGGCTGACTCGAGGTTGAAGGTTCTCGCGATCTATCTCCAAAAGCGATTAATTGTTTGTACGAGCTTGTTGTACGCGTGATGTTCCACTCCATTCCTTTCTTTCTCTTCTTTTCTTTTCTTTTTTTTTTTTCGTAAGGGGAAACGTAGGTTCCTGCGAAGGGATAATCACGTCCTCACGTGTGGATACGAACGTCGACCATTATTCGTTGATCGATACCGTCGATAAATGATTTTAGGGCAAGGTTAGGCGATACGATCTTTCTTAGTCTCTTTCTTATTGTAACTCGGAGTTAGATTTTAGGTTGGAATTTTTTACGCAAGCGATTTGTATTATTTACTTGATGGCACGTGTGAATGATTTAGTGGAAAATCGCCTACACACGAGAATTTTTTGTAGCCACTTGAGTTAGAATGGGTGAAATCCAAAGTCTTTAATAAATGGCATGTAGCATGAATGATTTATTGCATGGTCGTTCGTGCCAAGTTTTTTACTATCATTTGGCTTACAGTCGATAAGATCCAAATTTTAATAATACGGAATGAGCGAAGGCCGTACGAGGCAAATACGACGAATTCATTTTAATTAGTCGATTCGATTTCGTTAGTTTTCTAAATATGACAAATCCGTTGTATCCATTTTTATTAGTTTTCTGGCGCCACTCGCTGGTTAAGAGACAGTAATATCGCAATATGGAATTTAAAGAAGCGAATAACTCGATAGATTCGGAAATGGCTGAATTGCACGGTGAAAATAGCTGACAAATGCATAGTGCTTCTTACGAAACGAATAATTTGTCCGCCTAATTAGTTGCCAGTATTTTTTAATTTGATATGGGATTGACGATACATTGAATCCTATACATTCTTCCTCAGGAAATCGTGAATTTTCGTGTTTCTCATTTTCAATCCTGGAATAATAAATTTTGTTACTAAGCACAAAAGAGGAGAAATTATCGTTCCGAGGTTTAACAACAAGGATGGGTAATATTCGCAAAAATAAAAATTCTCCTTCGATGATATATTTCATTACTATTTTTTCAATGGTATTCAATACTATACAATAATATTTTTCAAGCCGGACCACAATCCGATATCCCTGTAGAATTTCCAGCTAATCTTGTTTAAACCGGGCAATCTAAAAGGAGAGTAGAAAAGCTACGCCAGCTGAAGCGAACCGAACAAAGTACATACGCAAGTCTCGTGGTTCTCGATGGATTTTTCTCAAATAGGATAAAATTGAGGGGGTCGTTGGATTTCTTCGCGTACCATCGACGACTTCGCATTTCGTTTTTCCTTTGCAATGCTCATTCGTTGTGCCACTTTACTCCCGCTCAAAGTTTCTTCTTCACCGGCAGACAGGACAAATCTAATTTGACCGCGAGAAAATGCAACATAAAATGCGAAAATATCAGCCGAGGATTTTCCAACGTAAATCCCTATGAAAACCAGCAAGCTTTTTTTACTTCGAACGAAGATCGCTGACGTCACGAAACGCTAGCAGACGTTTTAACAGATATTTGCAACACCGGTGCTTTGCATACGCTTGGAATTTACGTCTCTAGCCATCGACGTTGCAGTCTCGTCCGACAGCGTTTCTTTCTCAGAAACACGGCGATTCTCGCGCGGAGAATGGATCGGGGCTTTTTTAATTGGCAGTTCTAATTTGTCGTTATTTTTACAGCAAACTCTAAGATTAATTATAGATTAGCAACATTTACGTTGGATTTTCTGGAAAATACTTCAGACGTTTTTAAACCAATGGATCTCGATATTTCTACCGACGTCGCGTTCCGACTGGCAGCGTTGTTTTCACAGACACACGGGAATTTTCGTGTCCAAAAGGAACAGCGAGTTCGAGCTTTAGTTTCATAGTAGAAATATCCAATTGTAAAATCGTTATTTTCACGGTTAATTCCAAGATTAATCGTACGTAGATTAGGAAGATTTACGCGAAGTTCTGCGAAATGGTTCAAATGCTTGAAAACAAATGGATCTCGAAATTTCTACTGACATCGAAGTTTTGTCTAACACAGCGTTGCTTTCCGTGAAACTCGGCAACCCTCGTGTCGAAAATAGATTCGAGCTTCGCGTTTGATAATAGAAGCATCCAATTTTAGACTCGTTATTTTTACAGGAAATTTCAAGTCTAATTATAGATTAGAAACATTTATGTCGAGTTCTGTAAAAAGGTACAAATGTTTCCAAACAAACGAATCGCGAAATTTCTACTGACGTTGCAGTTTCGTTCCGGTAGCGTCGTTTGCAGACAAACTCGGCAATTCTCGCGCCGAGAATGCATCGAAGCTTTACTTCGACAAATAATTGTTATTTTCACGGTAAATTTTCAAATCGATCGTACTTTGGCAACATCTATGTAAAAAAGCTTCCTTTCTCGATAATTGTTTTTCACTATCAGCCTTAATTTTAATAAATTTTAGAATCGTTATTCTCACAGTAAGTTCTAAAATTGATCGTACCGAGGCGGGACGTCGACGTAACATTTTTCTAAAATGTTCGAGCTCACCTAAACGAACGAGTCTGCTTCTTTCTCGTGCGATAATTATTCTCGATAATTAGCTTTTACCACAATATTGCAAAAAAAAAAAAAAAAGGAAATAAACTGTCACATAATTCAGGTTTCCTCAAATTAAAGCTGAATTGAACCTAAATTGAACCTGATCTCCCCTAACTATCCAATATACCTGAAATTTCCTATATTCCGAGAAATGTATCACAGTTTATATTTCTTTAGTCGCAATATTGTTTATCTCTAGATTCTGACGAGAGATCCGATTAGTTCAGTGATTCTCGCAGAGAAATCATAACCGTCCGGAATTACGCCTCATCCTGAGGCGATTGCGAAAGCTTGCGTTGCTATAGCTTCGATCAACTGCGATCAAAGTTTGTGTTCGAGCCTGGAGCATTTTAGGGGCTCTAGTCGGCTTCGAAAGTATGATCCTTCGGGCGTAACTGTACGTCCTCCCACTCTCGCTGTCCTCTTCCTCTTTTTCCCTTTTTATCTGCCTGCCGCGCCTCGAGCGTCCGCGTAATGGCGAAATTGCGAGACACAAGCGGAAACGGTCCACCCTTTGCTGACATCTCGTTCGCGGAAAAATTCGAATCGACGAGAAAAAGCCGGTTTAACACGTCGACGCGTGTGTCGCAAGCTGCGTACGCGTGCGAAAAATGTCGCCATTCGTTTTAACGTTTCGTTTGTCGCCTTCGTACGAACAGTTGGTGAGATACGCGAAATGAGTTTCGCGAGAATCGTCGCGGGAAAGCTTCCATTACATCTACATCGCCGTGTTGATCAGTTAGCTTTCTCGACGAGTATACTCGTCAGGAAGAAATGACGATATTTTGTGTTATGACGAGTACACTCGTCATGTTTAAAAAGAGTAAAACAGTTATTTCATTACAATTTAATTTTATATTGTAACAGTCAGGCATATTCTATGCGTTGACGAGTATACTCGTCATCGCTTACTTCTTGCCACGCACTGTAGGTACGCAATTTTCAAAGAGGTCGCAACTATAATAGAGACAAGATAAAAATGCCTTGTCTACGGTGTGTCCGTTTTATGTGGAAACTCGTCTACATGTCGAAAATACGTGTTTATGATACGCTTTCCTATCATACGTGTTGAGGTTCTTAGATGTATAAACAGAGAAACATGCGGATATATTGTAAAGTAGAAAATATGTTTTAAATACAGGAGTGTAAGTACAAGTAGGAATATAATTTGAGCTGATCCAGATCCGCACGCTAGCAGTGTTACCCTATAAATGAAAACCCCGAAGCCAACGTTTACCGTTTATGGTCTGCCTTCGTCCCAGTCTTTTGTCTATACGCCGTCGATGGCTTCAGTGCTTGAGAAAACTAAAAAGACCAGATGTAGAGTTTTCTTAAAAGTGATAACCACTTCAACAATACGCACTGCGTATGTATGTATACTAAATAAGATATATCCACGTTGGAATTAAAATGTAACAGGCTATATTTCGCACATATGCGAACTGCCCGCGCGTTAAATATTAAAAATCATTGTTTTCAAAAGCAACTTTTCGCCAGACACGCCCATTTCACTTTTCATTCGGCAGATTTAAATCGTGCTCGGTATCTGACTGGTTTAAGAAACTGGTTTAAGAAACGATAGAAAAATTTCGCCTCAAGGCGAATAACTTCCAAGGAATATGATATTTTTCATTTTATTCCTAATGATATGTAACCTGGATACACGTCTTTTTATCGGACGAGTGTCGATCGTCCCCAGTTTGTTAGAATTATTATATCATAGTGAGTGCACTTTTATATTCAACTACAACGAAATGCTAGTCATAGTGGCCGATCGACTGAACTTTTGCTGATTGAATTCACTTACCTGAACGCCAGCTCCTATTACGCAAACGAAAAATAATACGCGAAAGGAATCGCTATTATACGAACTTTGATCATTATATAAATTGTTTGTCCTTCGGTAGCTACACAGGCAAATAAATTTCTACCATCGTCTGGATGTGTTGCGATAGTTAATAAAAGCGTGCCATATCGTTAATTGGACAAAGGTTTCCAATAACTTCGAAAGAATATTTCTACGTTTCTCGTGGCAGATGCTGTCCTTGTTTCGTTGCGAGTTTTTCTTATGTAACAGATCGTGACGTAAGGAATAGGTGGTGTTCTTTCTCAGACCGTATACGAGATTGTCGAAGGTTTCTGATTCTTATGCGATCTGCATTCTACGTCACGTTGGTTTTCATAATACGTAGATCCTAAGTTAGTGGATTGCGAATTTTCATTATCCTTATGGGAAATTCGATAACGTAAAAATACGCAGAATACAAATAATTTAGAAAATTGTACAAGATATCCAGAGTATAACGATAGTCTGCGTAAACCAATTTTCTATCTGGCTTCCGTTCTCTTTATCGTATTCATAGGAACCCGAATTTCTATAGGAATTTGGCCAAATCGTGATAACATTCGTTTATATTTTATTTGCAAAATGAAATTGTCTTTTACGAGCGGCTTCTGTGTACTACACTGTGCTTTTATCTTGATGAGCACTTCGTTTAAAACGAGCAAGTATTCCTTATTAGAAAGTTAAACTACCTATACTTGCTAACTGCAAGTATCTAAGTTATAGATGAGACTACGTATATGATCCACTTATTTGCATCTTATATGCTAACTTCGATATACACTTTAAGTCGCGGACGTTATCAACAACTCGGCAGATTTCTAATTATATTGATATTTTACAAACTAACATTCTCACTTATTAACTGCTTCAATTAAATGTTTAAAATTCCATCGGAAATCTAGCTTGATAAATGTTGTCTTTAAAATGAACAAATATCCAATGATTTATAAAGACGAGTGAGTTGACAACGAGCACGTGTATGTGACAAACGTGGATCGGATTGTATCATAAACTACGTGACGAAGTAAATAGCCTACAGCTGTTGTATCGGCGATGGTCTTTAAGGACCAAGTGCAAAAGATCGATAGTTCGTGCTACAGTATCAGTTGCAAGCGAAGGGGAGTCCTAAAAATATGATAGAAGGAACAAAAGAATAAAATATGGAAGGAAGATACGAGATGAAACGAATATGGATAACGAGATGAAGATTTGGACGCGTGGTGGAAAATAAGAAATTTTCCACGTGAACTTTGATTGCCCCAAATTCCATCACATCGCGTCTGACATACGAGAATCGTAAATTATATTTCACGGTGGATAGAAATTTTCTACGATTTGATTTTTCCAAATTTGATCAAAACACGCGGCTAGTCGACACGCGACAATTGTAAAAATCAGAAATACGTTTCTCATTCGGAGTACAGGCCCTTGACTCGCTTTGTCTCGTCTATCCGATTCTCGCTTGTAACACAACGATTTTCTGCTTCCTGGAAAAGTGTCGCGACGAATGTAGGCCAGTGCTAAAGAGACGTTAAAGCGTCGCGTGGTAATTCTGCGATCTTCGAAGGCAAAAAAGATTCGTTGACCTCGCGGTGTCAGGAAAATCGTTGTGGAAATCAGGCCAAGAAAAGAGTCGTAGAAATTAGAGCGAAACAACCGACTGTGTCTAGTAAAAAGTAAATAAAATGTTGAAGGCAGATGGTGATAGTCGTGTGACATAATGAAAGGAGAACTTACGAGACATAAGAAGATTCTTGTCGCCTTCGGAAACTTTTACGTCACGTTGCGCAACCAAGATCCTCCTGACGCGGTACACACCACTTTTTTGCAGTAATAAAAATGAATAGCACCGGCGAGAGAACGCGCTTTTCTTCCCCTTTTGCCTTCGAAACGAAAATGAATGACATGTACTGGTCAGTTCTGCTGTGGAAGCCCACGCGAAGCGATAATTATTATTTGCGAGAGCAAGTTAACTTTTCGTAGGTTTCTCTGGCGAATGAAACTGCTTTCCGTGCGAGTGACGACGATGAAACGACGATCCAAGGACTGCGATTCCGCATAGGAGAAGAGCGTTTCAAGGTAATCTGATCGTTAGCTGGCCTTTTATTCTTCGTTGGAAATATTCAGTTTGCCTTCGACGACGCGATGTCGTTTCTTCTGTGTCTGCGATATGAACCGAACGTGTTTGTCGAATTTTTATATTATCGTCAACTAGTGGCCAACCATTTTCAAAAATATTGAATGGTGTGTAAAATGTGTAATAAAAATATTATATTAAGATTTTATTACGTAAGAATAATACGTCGAACGATAATACGCTTTTGCATGATCGATAATTAATTTTCAAAGGACGATAGTTCTTATAAGGACAGTGTTTAAAACGCATATAATCAAAATTTCAGAATATAACAGGATTGTACATTCGTTTCTATCAGTGATACATTTTTGTATTATCGTTAACCACTTTTCAAAAGAGAAATATTGGAGAGCG
The DNA here is from genome assembly GCF_014825855.1 of Bombus pyrosoma. Taxonomy (NCBI): domain Eukaryota; kingdom Metazoa; phylum Arthropoda; class Insecta; order Hymenoptera; family Apidae; genus Bombus; species Bombus pyrosoma. The sequence continues at coordinate 5,462,874 of NC_057783.1, forward strand.
TGTAAAGCACGTGCAATAAAAGTCAGAAACTATTTTTCAGTCGCCTGTCGAAAGGATAATATGCACGAGTAACGAATAAAATTATTCCAAGCGTATAACAAGCGTTAAACAAACGAGCGATGGAAAATTGCTGCCTGGGAAAAATAAATCTACCGGCAATAAGAATAAGAAATTACAAACTACATTGTTCTCTACTCGATTTTCCTCTATAAATCACGAATATTCTAAGGAATTCCGCAAGTTCGAGCAATAACGTGCCTGACAAACTTATAATTCAGCGTTTTGAACTTACAAATTCAGCCATCGGCATTCGAATTTTATTATTTCTCGCTTATCTCCTGTATTCGATACGATCGCGATTAACCGTAAACGTAAATTCGCAATTACCCTTGGCGTATACTGTTGCTAGAGTTATTGGACGAATTTGTCGCAGTTGTTTAGGACAATCGCAAACGCGAGTTCCGCGAAGCGAAGAGAATCGGTCAGTGGTTTGAATAGCTCCGCGGAAAATTTATCGTCGAGGGTCGAACAAGTACAAGGTCGCGGACGAAAATTTACGACTATCTCGTTGAAGAAAGTTGCTGAAAAATGATGACGTCGGTACACGACGTTTCGACGGTTCTGAATAAATAGCGACGAGACCAGAGATCTTTCTATACGCTTGTTTCAAGAGCGACTTGTGCCATTCCTATTTTAAAGTCACCAACGACATCGTTCATTCTGTTCGCAACTAAAACATCGAGTTCTTTGGTTTGCCTCTGTTTTTACTTTTCTTCCTCCTTCTCTTTTATTTTACATCCTCCTCTTGTGTATCAAATTTCCAGTATTCGATTCGTTTCGTCGCTTGTACGCAATGAATCGAATTTAACGATGCCAGTAGACTATTTATTTCCTTCCTGAAGAAATAACATCCTTACCTTTGTACCTGAGTACTTTATTTTCCATCGTTCACGTCCATTTCTTTCTCGAATATTCCTGCCATTTTCTCCAACGTTCCTGCCTTTGTGTTCGAATATTTTATTACGCCTCGTCCACGTTCGTTTCTCTCGCGATTTCGTAATCAGAATATCGACGTAATCCGGCGATTGTCGACAGGTTCGATAAGCGAGTAAAAATCGTCCCACGTGGAACGTGGACGTGGACACGCCAGATAAACTAAAAAAAAAAAAAAAGAAAAAGAAAAGAAGAAAACGACCAGAGGATACGCCGAGCGTACGATTTCGCAGCTTTTGTCTGTACAGTTTGCGAGATTCGTTTAACTTCCGTTTTGCTGTTTACTTCGTTCTGAAATAATACCGACTTCGAAATAACGTTTCCAAAAAGAAGAGAAGAAGAAGAAAAAAGAGACACGGTGTGGTTCGGCTAGGAAACAAAACCGCGCTTAAATCTGTCACGCTGTTTCGTAACGGAGCGGTCGAGACCTGAGAAAATTGTCCGCTGCTTCTTCCCTTTAACCTTCTCTTCGTAATTTTTAACTGTCGTTAGGCAACGAGAACGCGTATGCTCGTTTGTCCACTGACGTTGATTAATTACGTATTTCATAGTAAATTAACCAGTGATACATCGTTGGCAGGAAAATCGTAGAGAACACCGCAAGCGTGAAAATTGAAAAATTTGGATTTTTTATTTGAGAATATTTTACGTACCAATGAGAATGTCATGGTACAGAATTTAAGTGGAATTTCCATTTCTACGTAGAGTTGTTAAAAATGCTAGCAAATGCTGTCACAACGTCGCCACGTCGATTGTTTCTTGGCTTTTCTGTCTGTGCCATCCGTCTAAACGAATGGAACGTCGAGTTTCCTTGAGCTACAACTAAGAGACGACATACAGATTTTTCTGTTTCGTGAATTTATACTACATTAATGCATGAGTTTCCCTGTCCTCCTGAAAAACTTGTTCCTTGACACCTACGACGTGTGCCTCTCTTCAGTTTTGCATCAGGAGCGCTTTTGTATCATTTTGCTTACGTTGCATGCTCGATCTCGCGGATCATTGGGACAAAGTAAAGAAATTTCTATCATCGCGCGGTGCATATCAGCTCAGAACGAAGTCTGACCAGTAACGCGCGACTCTACTGAACAGCAGTTCTGCTTGTTTACAAACATTCGCACTTGCTCTGATGTTCTGCGTTTGTACGGTCGCTGTTGCGACGAATTCTCGAAATCACGCGTGTAGCCTGTTTGTGTATGGTGCAAAATGTTATTTTAAGACCCTCTTTCCTCGTTCGGGCTTTTATCGTAAGTCAAGGAAGCTTTCACGCTGAAGTGTTGCTGGAGGACATTTCGTAGAGATTCTGCGGTATATTTTGTAAAGTAACCGGAAGTAACGTTTCTTTAGAAAAATACTGCTTAGTTCTTTTGTCGTAAAAATGTAGAAAAAATCGGCATTCGCCGAAAATACGATGAAGACACCAAAATACTTTTCAATCATTTAATGTTCACATCTCTGTCGGTCTGAAATAATAAATAAACGTTTCTGTACTTTTGTACGATAACGTATACTGCTTAATATTATTACTCAATGTTATTAACATTACATTAATATTGCACATCATTGCGCATCGTTATATTTATATTAATAGGCAAATTATATGCAACGAAGCCCTCCAAACAAAATTGATCCTCAAGCTTTTCGACGCTTGAAACACTAATGCGTCCTATTTATCAAGCAAAGTTGAACACAGTCCCTTTACTATACATAAATGTAGTATCTTCAATGGAATATAATGTTATTATATCCTGGTATTTGTAATTTATTTACAATGAATGGATTGTACAAATATAGACAGAAAAACGATGGTAGATTAATATGAACTAATCGCAATAACACGCTACAATCTAGACAACTGTCGACACACCGGATCCAACGTTCTCTCTCACGCTGACCACACTCTTTCGACAACGCTAACAGCACTATATCAACAACGCAACTCGCACTCTCTGACTTCTGGATTCACCGTCTTCGACTTCTCAACTCAAAACTGCCCTGCTCTGGCATGTCTTTTGTCTTCCCGTAGACCCACCACACACGTGTGCTGCGACCGCTCGTGGCCAAAGCCACGTAGACCTTTTTTTTTGAAACTATTCATTTGGCTCGGCTCTCGGGACATTGTTTACGGTTTAAAAACGCCTCGGCTCTCGCGACATTGTTTACAGTTTAAAAACGCCTCGGCTCTCGCGACATTGTGTGTGGTCTACCCGCTAACTCCTAGGCCTTATGTCCGCGATACTACATAAATATAGATACATCAACAGTAATTATATGGTGCAACGAATATTTCGTTTAAAGAAATCTCTTTGATTTTTCTTTTCTAAGCATTTAGAACCTCGCACGATGTTTATTTCTGTCACACCGACGTACATGACAATTATGTGTTATTTAAACCAAAGCTTGTAAACTAACAACTTGTGAACAGTGTTGCTCTGGATTGTGCGATGGATTACAATCTTGCAAAAAGCTTAGAACAAACCGATACGATTGATGCAGCGATTATTTAGACATATATAGCGCGATTTACAAGTTGAACCGCGTTCTCACGATCAAATTTCGACTGAGCGATGATACCTACGCGAGAGAATGACGCAGCTAAGTTGTAATGGTTGGCTCTGCAACAATTTATAGTGACGTTAAATTCTCGTGAAATCCCTTTGTGGCCACACCATGGCAGTAATTTATCACTGTTGCAACTTTGCAAGTAAAATATTCCATTGGCGAGGCCTTGCTACTTTACGATGCCCTGTGAACTTGCGGATCTTCAGAAATCTTCCATCGGGTCCGCGTAAGGGATAGACGATATTTCGTTTATGGCTGTTCCGGCAGGTAGTTTAGACAAACTGCCTACGTCCTCGTTGCTTAGAATTCCGATGTGTGACGGCGGCAAGAAAAATGTTACGATTCTCTTGGGATCTTTCGTTGAAAGAAAATGTTGCAACGCTTTCTATATTTTAAGAATATAAAAATTTGATTCGATATCTACATTGCTAATTCCGATGAATTTTCAAGGCGCTTAGGGAGCTGCGAAAAATAAAAATGTCCGTGTCAACGCTGGAATAAGAAAATAAGGAATGCATGAAAAAGGAAATAGAATTTATTAAACGGAAACTAAATATGCCAGAGCAACGATTCTTAATCGAATGATCCGCAGATCTTCCGAAGACCGCGATGACTTGATAGCATGAGGCATTGATTTGTTCGTATTAAACTTCCTCTCTCGAAATTTGAGATTTGTTAATGAGCAGTAAACGAGTGCTTTAAATATGAATGTTTGAGGCACATTACTGGATTGGCATTTTGAAATTTTAAAGTAAGTCTTGGAGGTCAGTGACGACAAAAATTGTTTGCCCTTCGATTGTCACGTCTGTCTCACGAATCTCGGTTGTCATACTCGTTTCACGACTCTCGATTGTCACGCACGTTTCACGAATTCCGGTTGTCATGCCGGCTCAGTCAGACCTTGTTTCAATTTTCAAGTAGCTGCTGTTCAAAAAATAGCAGCGATGTTGAGTCGAACAGATTTTGTGATACAGTTTGGATATCCTAGAATACGTTTTGAGAAAAAAATAAGTTGAACAAACAAAGTGACATCATTCTCTCAAAAAAATCTTTTTAACAGGGAGTTTCGGTAGAAAAACGTTTTCACAAAAGAATGCCATATTTTTTTACGTTTTGACATTTCTCGCTAAAAATATAAAACGATGCTTCTAAAATGCGATACTACGAGGGAAAAAATAGTTTCTTAGCGCACATTTCAGAACAGCTATTTGTTTGATACATCGAAGACAAGCTGTTTTCTGAATAATAAAAATTGCCTACAGTCGCGTGAAAAAATCAGTGTCTTCGTGCACACAGCTACGAAAATTTCGTATATTTATTACATACATAGATTTAGGTATACAAAAGTATGCGATAATGATTTCAGTCAATTACTGCACAGTCAATGCAGTCGCCCAGAGGATCTCGAACGTGGAAACACGGATGGAGCTTTCATTTCGACGATGCTTTTGTCACGACAGGGAAATATCATCGGCAGAGCAGAAGAGAAAGACGCTATATAAAATTCGCGTTTCCTCAAAGCGAGCTACTCCTTGCTTTCCCCTGTGCATCTTAGAAGAAAGGAAGCACAGCAAAAGAGGGGAGAAAAGCAACGAGCTACGCCACACGGAAAATAAAAGTCTGGCTATCCGTGGAAGGAGGAGCTTGCCTCGGTTGCTTCAATACGCTCGTTTCCGACGGAGCAAACATACAGCTCTACGCGTCGCATTCGGCCTGGAAATTCGCGCGCGGCTGCAAATGTTTCTACGTAAAAATGTGTACTTACATCCGCGAGCTTATCTGACTTGCAAGACTTTCCCTTCCGTGCTTCCGGCTGATCTGCATATCGCGCGAAAGATCTTCGTGCAAATACCCCTCACCCTCTGCCCCTCCGACCAGCTAATACGAATGTTGCATTTGTTATGTGATAGGGGCCACTTGCTCGTCCCTCGGATATCTGCAGAACCGTTTTGAACGTAAGAAGTTGCTAGGATCGCCGTTCGCGGGGAACTTGGAAATTCAGTGGATAGTAGGATCTATGTTATACGGAGTAATGGGAGGGGAGAAAAGCGCTGGGATAAGGGAATTTTTGCATAATACGACGACGCGTGTTTGATATTCAGTTATGCATGCACTGCTTACACCTATTTGAAGGTGTGATTTTTATGCAAATCCGGGCTACGAAATTAGCGGACAATTATAGTGGCCACGAAAGTTGAAATTTTAGACCGCAGATTCGAATCATCTTAGGGGTGGCAACTTCATTTTCCTGAGATCGTAGATTCGAATCAAATGGGTGAGCGTATGCTCCCCAGCATAATGATTTCGATCGTACGTTAAAAATAATTCTTCTCATATTTGAAGCAAAAATATGTTAGATTTATTTAGCGTGACGCCTATTTTTCATAGCTGCTCTTTTTTCTCGTGAAATAATTCGCGCGAATTTAAATAGAAAGTTTGATACTGAAAGGATGAAGTAAAAATTGGGATAGGCTTTGAATTTGATCCTTTTCGAACGTTTGGAACTTTTCCAACGCTTGCGCCAAGTACACGATTATTAGAAATGTTCTATTTAGAATGATCTTCTACATTTTCTTCTCGCGAAATATCCGCGCGAATTCGATGAAGTAAAAATCATTTTCGAATTTGATCCTTTCCTATGTTTTTCTTGTTTCTCGTGAAATAATTCCTGTAGATCGATCTGAAGTTTAGTGTCAGAGAAAACGATCATCGTAGAGTTTGATGGCTTTCAGTGGTGAAATCGGCGTAGACAGTAGGCAACGTATCGAAAAGATGAGCGAAATGCACACGATTAAGAGGTGTAAGTGGATGGCGAATTCTGGGAACGTGTAACATCTTCGAGGGATAATCTCTGTTATCGATTCCGTGGCTCTACCGCGAGGATCCTTGAAGAACGTGGAAAATCAGGAGGCAAACAGATCGACTTTCAGGAAAGAAGGGTGCAGATCAGTTTCCACTGTAAAGAAAAAAGAAAAGATGATTTACGACCATTCTAGAAGTCGTTTAAAAACACTTAATCCATTTTTAACAGCGAGAAACTTTCGTAATTTCTATACCAAAATATTATCTAACTTCTCGACAGAGTTTTCAACTCTCCTTATATTTCAATCGATTTCCACGATAAATTTTACATTTCACGTTATAATACATTTGAAATGAATAGAAGTCTACTAGACGGCTGAAAAATTATAAAACAAACATCGAAATCAATTATTATTATTATTTTTATCGAAATTTTTATTAAACTCGATGGAGAATATTCGTGCAAATTCACATCTGGCGGAATAAAAATTAACAAAGCTTTACCTTTTACTTTTATATATCGCAACGAGTACTTGACTTTCGATATTTTCTATATATTTTGCATAAGTTTTCGTGCACTTACGTTTACCATGAGCGTAGTCTGTTTATAATGGTAGAAAAGAATCTATTTCTGCTGTATATATCGAACAATAACTAGTTGGAGTGCTTCAAAAATAGACAAACTGAACGGAAAGAGAACCGTTTCGCTGTGTACGGTATCGCGTAACAAAATCACGAAGTCGGGAAGGTCAAAATCACTGCCCATTCACCGGTGAAATGGAAAATTATTAACTGTTAAACTAAATATTCAATTAAATTAATGTTAAATCAAAAACGTTAGAGACGCTCCGTTATGTGAAACGTTCGAGCAAGACTGAATTTTTCATGCAAAGATAAACGAACACATTTATCTCGTCATTATGCTTTGGATTTGTTCCAAGGAGCGGTGACAAGCAGCGAAAAATATGATACAAATGTAACGAAGATTTGTTGGAAATCAGACATCCTCGATTTATTATCTTGCCATTAACGTTCCGTTTGTATTTCTATTTTCATGTAGCTTTCCGCGCACAGCACGGTAGCGTGAAACTTTCCACAAACAAAATGAAACAAAATGGGCTGGCGAGAGGGAAAATTTTAAGGAGCACCGGCTCAGCGTATTCGCTTTGCCCGATAATTAAGACGACGCTTCCAGTTAATAGCGGGTTACTCACCGCAGCGTGTTAGCAAAATGATAAAAGTACAAAAGCGAAACGATGAAAACTGTGAAATTGCGAAACTTTGGACGATGAACATCGCCAAGTTAGGAAATCGAAACGATAAATGTCGTAAGATTGCAGAAACGATAGAATAAAAATCGTGGAGCCACGGTACTAAACGATTTTTCGGCGAAATGGAGCAAAATGAAAAAGAACCGTGGTAAAGGCAATAGCCAAGGGGAACGAACAGCAGACAAATAGAAAATAAAAAGAGTCTACCCAAAAGAAAGAAAAAACGAAAAAAAAAAAAAGGAAAGAAGTGCGTGTCGTTAACGAGGATACGAAAAAGAGAAAAATAACGATTGGATCGGACACGGTAGAACAGACACCAGTAGAAAGAATTCGGAATTTTCTTTCTGTTTGTCTAATGGATTTTTCTCGTCGCGTTTCTTCGGTGGTCAGGCTGATCGAAAACATGAAATGCGCTGGTCTGAAATTCCGGCATGAAAATTGCGCCGAGCGCGACCACCGAGATTTGCCCTGGTTCGCGTGCAATAAATTCGTTTTATAGACACGCCGATTGCTTTCTTTCTCGCCATTCGTTCTTCCCTGTTTCAACCGCGGTGACGGTTTAGTTTACAACAAAGCGGTTTAAGGTTATTGAAAAAAGCGAGGTCGCTACGCTGTTCTTTGCCCTCGTGCAGCTTGAATTAATGGAATACATTTGGGTACATTTGAAAGTAAAACGGCTATTGAAACTCTCGCTTGTGCTTCTAATTCGCGTTTTTTAATCTTATAAAGCGACCGATTATACGGGACAAATGTTTATCTGACGTTAGACTAAAGGAAAATGGAGAAAGATGTATTAAGACAGGAATAGTAAGCAGACCACGGATGTTCATGCGCATTTATAGGGAATTTAAAAAGTACAAAAATGCACAGAGTGCTTCGACGTGGTAACGTGGCTTTGAAGGCTTTGGAATTTCCAACTAGATCGTATCAAAGAGTTAGCCAGATTGCCTCCGATATTAGTTTATGTGTTTTTGGCCTGAAGTCGAGTAGTTAAAATACACTTTCTATGTCGAGCTTCCCACTTCGTGTCGATTCTCAAAAAAAAAAAAAAAAAAAAAATATACTTTCTTAGCCGCACTACTTTGTTACGAGTTGATAAAAATGACAAACTACTCGTTGTCAATATTTGACGAGCGAAATCAATTTCTGCCCCTCGCCTGTCTGCTTAGTTACGGTCGTAAAATTATGAAATTGCATGAAAATTCGCGAATCGTCTAATAGCAAGCGATAATCGAAATGGAACAGATAGAAGTAGACACGATGGTGGACGTGTCTTTCTTTTTTTTTTTTTTTTAAAGAGCCGCTTATTTTTACGAGGTTTCGCCTGAAATATTGACAGCATGACAGGGTTCTATGAAAGAAGACCCTGGCTACAAGCTAGAAAATCGATAGTCGCTATTTATACGGCCAGAAAGATTATTGATCGCGGCTGCAAGACAACCGATTCTACTCTTATCTAAAAGATCGTTCTGGCTGATCACACACGCACCACGACTACTTACAGCAAACAACGTGCTCGCGCATGTCAGCTTTACGCTTGATCTCATCCACTGTCTAGCCAGTGTTTCGCCACTCTTTTTTCATCGCGGCTCCTCGTTTAAGCGACTCGTCGACCTTCGCGTTGACATTCGTCTCGTGTATTTATTAATTCTAAAAATAAGAGACGACAGCGTCATATTTCTGCAAAAATGAATTAAATAAATATGGGGTTCGTAAATGATCGTACATTCTATATAAAAAAAATTTCAAATTCTATCTAGAAATGACTGTAATGGCACCTGCGTATGCCAATGTTAAAATTTTTTATCTGCAAAAAGTAAAAAGCACAAGCCTTCATTCTCTCTGCTTTTTCTTTTTGTTCATTGGAAGAGAAATTTGAAACGCCAAAAATTTTAGATTTTTTTAAGGTATCTTTAAGCGTTAATATCTCGAGTATGTAGAATTGGCTACATTGGTACTTCTTGTACCGAGTCGCGGGATTATGTTTCCTCAGCTCGTACTAAACGACACGAATTAGGGCGCGCAAAATGAATTTGAATTTTTAAGGCCCGAAAGCGTAACAAGAGGAGCAGGAAATTGGAGTTGGAATTACAATTAGGTTTCAACGAATCGCAGCGACGTGAGTGTAAGTCCGAGCAACTTCAGGATTTCGTGCTTTCGAATTCTTAAATGAGATTTACGGCGAGATTTACCGAGGCAGAGGAAGTGACAAGTTGACAAAAGCCAAAGCCGATCAGTTTGCTCGTAAGAAGCTGGATTATCGGTTGCGGTCAATGGAAGAGTAAAAGTAAACACGATTCTTACGTGTCTGAGCAGTTTCGTGCCAAAACCACTTAGCGATGCTTCCATTTGTTTCTCATCCATTTTCACTGTTTGCATTCGATGCGCGATAAGTAAGAAAGTGGGAGGAAGAATAGGGCGAGGATGAAAAATGACGAAAGAACTCGGCTAATTAGCAGCTACTTTTCAATGAAACGCACGAGGATAGGTTCGAAAATTGGCAAATTTACGATGGTTCTAAAATCTGCAAGTAGCAAAGTGCATGGCTGGCGCGACAGCATGAAAAATTGTGACCCAATTCGGCCGTTACGAGAAGATCGATGCATTAAGGGCACATTTGACCAAGTGTCGGCCACCAGAATGCTGGAAACTCGACGAGGACGTGTCGTAACGTTTGGTAATCCGCTGTTTCATAAGCTCAAACGAGCATGAAAAGATCCAAACGCGTTGTCAGTCGGTGGAACACGACCATGATCGATAACAATGCGATTCCGCGGGCGAAAATATTCCCGGCAGAATAGCCGATTTGCGATGAATCTCCTTTTTTCTTCTCTCTCTCTCTCTCTCTCTCTCTCTCTCTCTCTCTCTCTCCCAATTAGCATGACTCGTAATGGGGAGCTCCTGAAGCGGAAAATAATGTCGCCTGAAAGCTGTAAACGTAAAATACGGGTGAATTTCTGGCGTAGCGAAAAAAATACGCTGACGCGAAACACGTCGCGGGAGAACCGGCCTCTCATTTCGCCCGGAAATTTCCTGTTCGTCTCGAACGTCCCATTTATTCGAGTTTTAACATTTACATAACTTTGACATTTTCACGATTATGCAAAGATCTTCTGATTTATTCCCGGCCGAGTCGTAATTCGATTCTTTATATTTCGAATGGATTTATTAACGACTAAAACGTGGAATTTGCACTGGATAATTCCAAACGAAAAATGCATAGCGCAAGAGGAAAACACCTTCAATTTTACTAAATGTATTTACGAAGATTACGTTTCACTCGCGTTGTCTATTCTGGTAGCTTCAAATATCTGACAGATAATTTCTTGTAGGAAACACTGCAGCGTGAAAATAAAAAAGCTTTCATTTTTGATTGGAAAACGTTCTGTCGACGCCAACGAGAATACCGTGGCATAGAACACGAATGCAATTTCTTTCCTAAATAATTATCGATAACGTCAGGAGATAAAACACCATAAAAGTATAAATACCAATAAACATTAGTCAATTGTTTCTTCGCCTTTGTCTGCGGTATCTATCCAAATGAATGGAACATCGAGTTTTCTTTACGACTAAGGCTTTTCTACAAATTCACTTTCGTTTTCCACGAATTCTCAGAATTTTCACCGGATCGATACATATTTCCTTTTCCTCCTGAAAAACTTGTTTCTCGCCAGATACAGTGTTTTCTGCTTACACGCCCTGCGTTCTTATTATTTTATCGGTCGTTTTGAAATCGAACGATTTGGACAGAATCCAAATGCATTTTCAGTGGCGTTCATGTCCGACCTGTAGATACAACGTTGTAAAATTATGCGATCATAAATTGATTGCTATGGCAATTAGCATCCACGTATCGACGATCATTATCATTATTATTAATTATCAATGCTCATAACAACGAATATTAGGAATAACGATTCGTTCAGGCAGGATGAATCTGTCATTGACGTTATCGTACCTACGAAAAAGCAATTTTTCTACGTCATCCTAATTTTATCATCGCCCGGGGGGGCTGTGTAAATCAAAACCGAGTCGACTAACCGCGCAATTCGGTCGATACGAAAATGAAAAAATTCCAATTCCACCCACAAAACTATCCCGCGCGTACAAGGGAATTCAAACAGCAATAATAGGTAAATTGCAGGTGAATTGAAATAGGCAAATAGGAATTCAATATCGACGATGGTCGAGTTATATCCTGCGAATTATTCACCGGTAACCAGCCATCTCTGGCCAAGTATTGATGGTACGCGTAGCATTTTCCTCGTAAACCATTGGATCAGGTTTTGCAGAATTTCGGCGGTGCGTTTATTAGGGCGAACGCCAGCCAGCCCGCCGATCATTTCGATCAGTATTTATCGTTCGTATGCAAAGCTTTCGCAGCGTGTGCTCTACTTGGCGCGGACATCACGCCGTGAAATTTACGACGTTGTCGAGTATAATGGATGCCAGAAAGTTCGGTTCACACGTGTACCGTGTGTATCATGGCAAACGGAACATTCTAATTTCAGAAACTTGGGCGTCCGCGACGTTGCAAACGCTAATCGTTAAAACCGCAGATTTCGCGCTAAATTGCTTTCCCGCTCGAGCTAATTCGTCTTTCAATTAGACGAAAATCAAACTATGAATGGCTGTCGTGCGTGGCTTTGTCGAATACGTTTGCCGACATATACGTGTCTAACGTAAATGGATAAATCTGCTTGTTTTTAAGTCGTTTTCCGAATCATTTGTTTTCTAAGTTATTACCTTTTTTTTTTAGTATCGAAAATGATGCGAGTGATTCAAGCATTTAAAAGGCACATTTTCGAGCAGGTTACTCGTAACATTGTACGATGATGTATAAATTTCCACGTTGCAAGGTCATACGTTTCACGAAATATTTTTCCCATTGTGGGAAAAATAATTTTTCATACGCTCGAACGTGAAAGTTTAATTATCTGGAAACGAAATATTTACACCAGCGTACGAACTATCAATCAATCCGACTTTTCTTCCTATTTTCTGATTACTCGATGAAACGGAAAATCGTTTCTACGAATCTTTCCCTCTTCAACTTCGTGCGTTCAATTTGATATTTAACTCGGAGAAACGTTTGGTAAATTTCGTTACTCTTTTGTTACGCGTTGCGTTAGCACGTACAGTGGCTCGGTAAGGTGTTTGTATATTTACCACGGAAAATTTGTATATTTATATAGTACAATTGTACAAAGCATTTGGATATTTTGTTAACTGCGAGACTCGATTATCGTGGTTATATTGGTAAAATTTCAGATTAATCCAATTTCAGCAGAACCCTTATAGAAATTACGGAATATTTACTGCAAATGTGTATCTAATAAAAAGCCAGTCAATGAAAAGTCACGCAATTACTATGTTAGGTATAGCAAAGTGCATCGACTCTCAAAAATCAATTTATGCTCAGAGACAGGGTGAGAAAGTAAAGACGATTTTTCCCCTCAAAAATGTTGCAAATTCAAACGACTATAAAGAGTTTAAAAAACTTCCTCCCCGTTCCATTTACGAGTTCCAACACGGAACGCTCCTTTTTACAACGACCCCTAAAAAATTGACGTCCGATTTTCTGCCGCTGTTTTATCGCGCCGTCGACGAGAAGTGTGCGATAAAAATAAATAAAAAGCAAACGTTACATCGGATGTATCTCATTTTTACTACTCTCGTAATTTTCTCGCTCGTGTCTACGTATTCTCGTAGTTCATCATAACTTTATTCACGATCGACAAAGCTGTCTGAGTGCTTAAGAATAGACCGCGGATTTTTGTGCGTTTATGACAAATTTGGAGGCAGGAAAACCCACAGAACGCGTATAACGTGCAAAATGAATATTATTATGTAACATTTCATTATTATCTTGTATATCAATTGATCATCATATGGCAGTATGTAGAATGTATCTAAATATACAGATGTAAGAATATACAGGATGGGATGGCAATCGTAGTGCAGATCCATAAAGATTTTTCTCACCTGAAGATTCGTTTTTGAGAGAATCGACATTGACAAGTATTTGTTGATTCGACAAGTACGCTTTGATTTCGCTAATTTCGTACCGAACGAAAGTAATTGATGGACAGAAATTGATATATACAAAAGTACATTTCGAGATAAGTGAAAAATGTAGAATACAATTTCTCCATAAGTGTGTTTATTTTCGAGAAAAATAAATTTGAAAATGATGTACTCACGCCAGTCGGACCAGTTTCTAATTGAACACGTTTGAACCGTATTTTCTTGAAAACGACGTCCTACACGAAAAAATCTTATTTCCCTTTTCTCACTTATTTTCAAACATATAAAAACCTTCTGTTGAGTCGTTCGTTCGTATGTAATCGGCACTTGGCCAAGTCAAAGTACGAAGCTTAAAGTTAAAGACTTCGCAAATTTCCCAACTCGATCTTCTCAGAAACGAAGTCACGTGAAGAAAGATCTCATTCCACATTCTCGACTTGTTTCTTCGCGTACAATCACCCTCTGTCCGCTTGTACTGCGATTATCGCTCCACCCTGTATATGAGAACGACGAGAAGGCCAGAATATAGGGAGAGGGAGGGAAGCGGAGACAGCCAAGGATTAATCTCGTGGATAAGTGTGGAAACGTCGAGGGGGAAACCGGTACTGAAGGACGAGAAAGGGAAATGTCCTTTGTAAAATAGAAATAGGTACATTAAAACATTTATTAGACGATTGCTGTGGGATTGAGACTGGCGTAGCGGAAATATAATGGAAGACGGGAGAAACGTGGCGCGCTGGTAAATTGATTAAGATCCATAGAAGGAAAACGTAAAAGTATGAGGGATAATTTAAGTCAAATGTAAACGTATGATGTCGTCAAGCTTATTATAGTATATATATATTACCATGTAGATTCAATTTCCTTAACTTTTTCTTCTACAATATATATATATGTACTGTATTGTATAATTGTATTGCACATGACAATTGTAAATTCAATTGTATATTGTATATTGTATATTGCATTACACATTACAACTGTATATTGTATATTGCATTGCACATTACCATTGTATATTGTATATTGCATTGCACATTACAATTGTATATTGTATATTGCATTGCACATTACCATTGTATATTGTCTATTGCATTGCACATTACAATTGTATATTGCATTGCACATTACAATTGTATATTGTATATTGCATTGCACATTACAATTGTATATTGTATATTGCATTGCACATTACAATTGTATATTGTATATTGCATTGCACATTACAATTGTATATTGTATATTGTATTGCACGTTACAATTGTATATTGTATATTGCATTGCACATTACCATTGTATATTGTATATTGTATTGCACATTACAATTGTATATTGTATATTGTATTGCACATTACAATTGTATATTGTATATTGTATTGCACATTACAATTGTATATTGTATATTGCATTGCACATTACAATTGTATATTGCATTGCATATTACAATTGTACAGTGTATATTGTATCGCACATTACAATTGTATATTGTATATTGCATTGCACATTACCATTGTATATTGTATATTGTATTGCACATTACAATTGTACAGTGTATATTGTATTGTCCAATATGTATATATATATTGTATTGTATTGTACAATATGTATATATATATTGTATTGTATTGTACAATATGTATATATATATTGTATTGTATTGTACAATGTGTATATATATATATTGTACAATACAGTACAATAAGAAAAAAACTAAAATTAAAAAATAATTAAAAATGAAAGATAGAGAATTAAGGAAGTTGAATCTACATAGTAATTTATTTCGCCTGGCTATAGTATCTACATATATTTTTATTTACACACAGGGTGAGTCTCCTAATACGACGACTGAACATAACTCGTAAGTTATTCGTTGTAGGAAAAAATGTTTCGAACAAAAGTTAGATTGTATCTAGGGGAACATACAGTGCTCTAATCTGTTTTTATCACCTTACCTTTTTAGCGAGATATTAGGGTTACCTTCAGTTCTTGGGGAGTTAGGGGAGGTCTAATACTTTCTTTCAAATTCGGATGAATATATATAATAGTGAAAGCGAGACACCCGTTGTAATTTTTAGTAGGCGAAACAAATTACCATGCAAATCCCATTTGCTCGCTTTTCTTCGTAGAAAGTAAAGTCCACGGATACCTTATTAACGATAATATTCGAGAACCGGTGTAGAATATCGAGGATTTCTGCGAATACAGTGCTGCGAATTGCGTTCGCATAAATCGTGAATGGAAACGAAAGTTGCGCACGTCAACAGTAGCGGTGCCACAATATGCATGAAACGATCTTGGAAACTGAGATATCCACGGCCAGTTGTACAGTTTCCTCACGTTTCAGGCCGAGTTGAACGAACGTAAATCTAGTTTCCATACACGCGAATCCTTTGGTCACGAAGAGATCCAGCAGAGAAGTTTCAATGGAAAAACCTTGCCACTCGATGTTCGGTCCACTCGATGAAAATCGATAAGTTCGATGCATCGCTGGTCCAATTGCGTTTCTACATTCTCGCTTCAAGAGTCGTTTATTCGCTGAAGCGAATTTTCGCCAAATAGTTTGTCCACGGTGTGGACGATGAGAGAGAAGACCCAGATTTTTCTGATCCATTCGAAGCTCCAAAAGAAATTCCTCCCGAGGTATATGGCTTGACACAATTGGCTTTTACGTAAAATTCATATGTTATAAATCTACCATTCCTCGAAATACACGGGTTCAATTAAACGTTAATTATGGAAGACGTAAATTTGAAAATGAAATTTTTAAAAAATACAGTGTATATGGAGAACGTGTTGCAATATCTAGTTAATAAAGTAGAGATCTGGTGTTGAACTTGCGTTCTCTTAAACTCCTTACTCGTCCAACTCTGTGGTAATTAAAGGAAGAACGTTGTTCGACCATAGATGAAGAAGTTTCGTTTCTTTTAACTTTTCGCGAGTGCAATAAAACGAAATGAAAAGTTCAGAGTGAACAGTTTAATTACGAAAATAATTATTTTATTTCTGCTATCGGATACAAAAACATACAGTATATATACATACGTTATATACACGTGTTCATACGTATGTATATGTACGTTGTAAATATTTATTCTCTTTGAAAAATTAAAATTTAATTAATTTAATAATTTTGATATATAGACTATAAATACATAGTATATATACATACACTTACAAGTTCTCACAGAAAATACGTATTAATAAACAGAGACGTATGATTACGTTCGAGGAGCAAAACGTATGACATAGCATAACATACTTCTTCCCTATGTTGTGTTGTTAAAAGATTAAAAAGACAATTTTTGGTAAATCGATATAAAATTTTACCACGATTGTTTATGAAATACACTTGCAATACTTTTACATTAAATCGAGCCACGAAATATTTCACAGCTACGCACAAAGGTGCGAATTTCTTTCAATCAAAGGATTTTACATCTTTCCCCAATTGTTGCCTTTTTCTATAGTTCTATTCACACGTCCTATTTCGATTGCAACTTTTTCAAAAAGAAAAAAAAAAAAGAAAAGCCTTCAAACGACCTACCACATAAAAATTTAACATTTTTTCCATTTGCATCCATAGAATACCCTGACCAAAAGTTCATTTTTATTTCCTCTCACAACTCGCGACGGATCGCAAACCATCGGATAGGGGCGATCCCTTCCGAACCGAAATGAAATTTCGCAGCTTGGCACAGACACGCGATATCGAAATTTCGTGTAACATTCGTCTTGCAGCATGTGGTGGAAGGATTTACCGGGGGGAAACTACCAACGTGACTTTACGCGAAACGCATTCGTACAGGGGATAATAAAAACCGTAAGTTTGCAATTTCCACGAACTCGTAAACGCTACCGATAAAAGCTACGAATGATCGCCAGTGAAGCATAGGCAGGACAGAAATTGCGCTTTAATAACTCGCTACTCTTAGAGTTTCAACTGGAATGACTCGTTAAAAATTAGTAAAATTAGTAGGTTACGCTGCGAGGGATTTTTTACGGTGGCGAAAGTAGAAGTTTAATGCGATGTCGCAGTTTCCTCGGGGGTTTTCAAAGTTTAAGATGGTCGAAGATGGTGGACGTTTATCCGCAAGCTTTCGTCTCTCTGCGCTATAGCCGATCTGATAAACTAGACGAAACTGTCGCGTTCGATTCGCCTATTTCGATCGAACGTAGTCGACCGTGGAATATTAAAATCTGCTGGTAGACCATTCCTCGAATAGTCGATCTGAATAGAAATATCATTTGTGCGTTGGTTCGTATTTTAGCGTCGATTCTACTCTTCTATTCGTATTTTATTCTCGTTTCAATCTATGTTTCGATTTTGCCGGTCTGCTGTCTCGTGTTGTCAGCTCTCTGCCAACAATAAGTGGAATTATAAAACAATTTCAGAGACGATCGGCACGCAAAGATTTATTTGCCCGACAACAATAGATAGAAATTTCTATATAATTATTATTACAATAAAATTTTATATAAAGAGAGCATCCTATAGGAAATACAGATAGGAAAATATTATATTATGGACGCTGGTGTCTTAAAGTGATTAGTTTAAAAAGTACAATGTTTCGTAGAAAGAGGACAGCTAGACAGAAATAATATTCTTCTTACCTGTCGCGTGGCAAATATGTTAATTTAATCGAAATTGATATTCTCCGCGAATCAATTTCAAGCTCTACGGATATCCGGAGGATATTATCGCTTTCAAATAATTCGTCGACGATAAACTGGCCGCGATATGCCTCTCGAACGATCAATATGATTTTTATCTATTCCGAATTTTCACGCGAAAATACCATGCGAACACGGATAACTGTTATCCATGCGTTAACAAATTTTATCACACGAAACCCACTAAATATCTATTTGATACGATAAAATTCCCGCTCCTCTTTCATCCATTCTACCTCGCTACGTTCCATCGCGGTATCGCGAACGCCGAATAAGATTTATATTGGCGGCAAAACGCCACATCTTACGTACCTTTACGCGGCCAGTTTCTTTATTGATGGTTTAATAACGCTAGCAGCCGGTTTATCGGAAGAAATTGCACGGAGGAAACGTAGTAACCCCATTGTGCGTCGAGAACATCGTGTCGACATTAAACGTATCGCGAGAAAAGGGAAGGGAATGCTCAGCAATAAGCTCCACTGGAGAAGAAACGAATTTCCTTCGGTTGATGTTGGCAGCCTGAGGGTGAGATTCGTTGCCTGCCATTTGTGCAACATCTAAGCAAGTGGTTCGATCTCGATGTCCATTGTTTCGCAGCGTACACAGAGTATTCTTGCAAAGCGTAGGTTGCGTACAGCGAAATTCGTGTTGGTCCGAAGGATTCATTTCGTTCCCACGCAACAAATTCCACGATCCCCTTTTCGATCTCGTCCCTTTGTGCGTCGCCTGATCTATTTCCTGCATAATTTCCCTGTTACCGAGAGACACACTCGTAAAACGCTTCCTACGCGATTATTCAACAATTTCAACACTTTCGTTCGTATTGACGCATACGTTTCGCCATTCGAATTATTCAATTTGTTTCGTATCTGTCGGCCAGTCCGTTGACGCAATCGCGTTGCGTTTCTTTCTTTTTTTTCTTTTTCTCTTCCTTTCTCGGAAAATGGACAGGACAGTGAGTTGTACGTGGGAATAAACGTTGGGAATTAAAACGCAGATATTTCTGAAGAAGAAAAGAACGTCAGAGAATCGTGGATGCTGGGATGTTCTGTAGCGGTGAACGTTCGAATTTGTCGAGTCGCTTTTAAAAATCTTCCTCGTTATTCTATGAACTTAGTCGTCCTTGCGTCAGTCCGAGGATCCTTACAGGAATAATTTCAGAAAGAAGAAAGGACGAGATTTTGAAAAATCAAATTTTCGTTTAGGAATATTACGTGCAAGCTGTCGTAAGAGAAATTCTCAAACTTTCTTTATTTTCAGACACCTTGTATCGATGTAGATCGACGTCTGATTAACTTACAACTAAAATCTAGCGAATATCACAACTCTGCAACTCTCGATGATCTTCGGTTTCAGCAATTTTTCACACTTTTTCGGCGAAAGTTTTCTGAAAGCAGAACTTACCGCGTGTCTCTGGATTTATTTGTAAAATAGCGTTCACCATCATTCTATTTTTTATCGAAAAATAGAAGACTGAATATAAAGTATAGCGAATTGAAAGAAACGTTTGGCAATTGTTAAAAACGACGCTGCAGAAGAGGCGGCGCGTATCGACCGCAGAACGTAACATAACGAGACTCAATCGCGTCTTCGACGTCGCGACGCCGTTTTACGATCATATTTCAGACTCGCCAGGCTCGAATAGTTTGACAGAACTTCGCTTAACTCCGCATTGATGATCCCCGAAAGGAGAGAAAAGGACGGTAGAGAACTGTTTCAGCACATGGACTGAATCTGCACTCTAGAAATTCTGAGAATTACATTAGGCGTCCCTAACGAGGAAGTAACGAACAGAGTGAAATTTCAGAGCACTATAGCTGCATCTTCGAGGACTTTCTTCTCCAAGGATTCTCGCGATAGAAAAATTCAATTGGTGTAGTAGTTGGCCGTGAAGAAAAAAAAAAAAAAGAGACGTCTGTCCTTTTATAATTCCATGCCGGAAATTCTATTTAATTCTTCTCGACATTCTCTACGGTCTTCTTTAATGACTTTTAAGTGGAATGTCGAGATTTAGTTCGAAGAAGTTTTTTCTTAAGGTGATGAGAAATTTTGTTTCCCCCATTTTTTCCTTCTTTTATTACAATATCGATATTCTTTAGTAGTCATCGATTTTCATTAACGTCCCGGTGTTTACGGTATCCTTTAAAAGTCAAAAGTGGAATGTCGATATTCAGCTGGAGGAAGCTTCTTCTTAAGAGAGATTTTCTTTCCTCTTTTCCGTAATTACGATATCGGTACCCTTCGATGACTTCCAAGCGCAATGATCAGTTTTCGATTGAAAAATGCTTTTTCTTTAATGGTTATCAGTATTCATTAATGACGGTACGTTGCGATATTCTTTGATGACTTTTAAAGTGCAATGAGAGATTCGGCTCGAACAAGCTTTCCCTCGATGTGCTGAGAAATTTTGTCTTCTTTATTTAATTGCAATTTCGACGTTCTTCGATAACGTTCTTTCAAGTTGTCGCGATTTAGTTCGAAGAAACTTTTCCTCAAGGTGGTCCCTTCCTTTAATTTGTATACTTTACGCGGTACAAATTATATTATGATTCAGAATCTTGAAATAAATTACGATGCAAAAGAGAAGACGCGGTATCAAAGAAAGGAAGCTTAGAGAAAAACGATACGAGCGAAATTCTAGGAAAACGAAGATAAAGACAATAACAGAAGTGTCGAAGAACAGTTGCGAGCCACACTTTTCAGGTTTCTGTCAGTTCATTTATTCAAACGTCTGTAGCATAAACTGTGGTGTTTATCCATAACGTTCAGTGCCTTTTACTCGGTTTCACACTTCGACCAAAGTAGTTGCAACAAAGTAGACGTCGTCGCCGTTCCCAGTAGACGGCGGCAACATAAACAGATAATCTTCTGTAATGAAAAGAACAGCGTAATAGTAACAGAACATTGTGAAAGAATCTCAGTTATGGCAAGGAAGACATCGTAAGGATGATAATGTTGGAAATTGAGGAATTATCCTCAGAAAGGGAAGCTTTTATTTTATCTGGAAAATAATTTTGCGTATTATAAATCGATTACAGAATGCAAAGTTAATAGTAAAAGTTTGCTACTTTTACTTTGGCCTCGATATGTGTCAAGATGTGTGTAATTTTGTGGGGAATTTAATGAAGAAGATTAAGTCTACAAAATATTCAAAAATGGTAACTCGTTGTGCGTTGGAATTTAAGATGCGACACTCATATTTTTACGAATGGAACTAAGGGAAATAAAATAGTGTTAACACGGAGATGGCAGGAACTGGGAAACCTCGAGTGCATTCGACGCTTCACGCCGATGGTAAAACGGCCGTGAAACGATTTGAGTGCATGCGCCTTTATCTTCGAGAAATTAATCGAGAAATTACGTTCTCGGTGCAGCAATTTTTACATTTATTTTTAAATACTTTTATCGCAAATTACCAAATTATCGCAGGATTATAACGAAATAAAAGTAGTGAAAAATCGGCCAGAATAAATCGTAGAAATTGAATATTAAAAATAAAATAACATAATACCAATATCGAGAGAATTTATAAATCAAAATATAAAAAAGACTTGGAAATTTCTCGAAGGCTCATGCATTCGAATATGTTTGATGCTGTTTCAAGCTCATCAATCTAAAGTGTCGAATGCACATGCAGTCAACTCTATTCGAGATTTCGCAGTTCTTGTCATCCCCTTTGCAACTGGAGTTCCATCATTCAAATATTATAACAAGAACTTTACCTTGAATATTATGTACATATATATATTTATATATTTGCATATCGTATACACAGTCTGTACATTTCCATATCAAATTCCCTATGAATGCATAAAAGTGTACAGTATAGTTTCCACATTGCACTGTATCGTCCGGAAGAGTAAAACGAGCGTGTTTTCCCCGGAAGATAAAGAAATTCCATGACGGACGTGGCCTGGCCAAAATCCCGGAAAAACCAATCAGCCCGGAGAAACGATTCGGTTCATAAGCTGCAAACGATTTCTCCACTTCGCTATCTGAAGAATCGCGCAGGAAATATCGAGTCGTTTGATCCAACTTACTCGCGCAACGTTTACGTTGAAATAGCTTGCGGATCTGTTTGTTCCTGGCCCTTAAATTTCGATTCGATCGTCGAAGTCGAACAAGGAAATTTTATTTTCACGGAACGGCAGGATATCTGGCTGCGGTGTACAGCAGAGGAATTCGCAGATTTTATTTCGACGATCGCGACACGTACGTACGTACAATACGAGCAAACGTTCGCAGCTTCATCCGCTGAGTACTCGAACGAAGATATTTCACGTGAGTTATCGTTGCGCCGTAAAATAAACTCGCGAAAGATCTTTCGTCAGGAACCAACGTTTTCGTTTATAGATCGTGACAGAAGAATCGTAATACGTACAGTTGGCTAGAAAAGTAGCTATTTCAGGTATTCAGCCAACTCGTATATTTTATGCTGCGTTGTACATGTATGTAGCGGCTCGTAAAAGTATTTCAGCAGCTGTAGAAACTTTTCACGAATATGTTGTGTGCGTTGCACGAAACGCGAATGTTGCGCGATACAAAGTTTCCGAAGATAATTATAACAGTCGTGTTTGGTTAATGATGAAATTTCAAGAATGCTTTACGTAACAAGGTATGATATTATTATTCGTATAATATTTTATACCACGCTAGTGGGATTACGACTTTCGGTGCTAATCGAAAGAAAGGTGAATTAGAATCGAAAGAATGTTGGACGAGTGCTAATGAAATTTCAGGGATATTTTATATAACACGTACAATAAATGAAAAGTTTATACGCTGGTTTATGGTTTTATAGCGTTATCAAGTATTTATCAAATGTTTATAGATACCTTTTATCGAAATGCTATGTGTTTCACGGAAAACATTTTGGAATTTTATTGCCACCGTAATGAGACGCGATTATCATGATTAACATACGCAGATATTCGGAGGTTACATGCTTTTATATTTATTTATTATGATATATTGATATTATAGATATTACAATTAAATTACATTGACGTTTATTTATTTTAATGAATATTATATAATAAATAAATATAATATCTATTTCAATAAATACTTGTCATTCCGCTATGTAGTGATGATTCTTAAATAAATATTTCTTATTTCGCTATACAGCGATGATGCAATAATCAGGGAACGGGAACGTTGCAAACGTTGCAAATTATATTTTAACACGTCCATTGGTACTGAAATCTCATTTTAACTCCCTGAGAGGAAAATTGAATTTCCTCTCCAAATATTATTGCGTCTACGCAGTTTCATTAAAAATCATTATTTGGAGCGAATCGCTGTCAAATACCGATGAATAGCAACATCAAATTATTAATACAGCGACGTTGCAGTAACATTAAACGCAAGGAAAAGCTCGATAACTACTTCACAAGTATTATTGCGAAACACAGAACGTGTTAACTGAGCATGAAATACTCAGCAAGGACACGCTCAGGATATTTAGGATACTTTACCGAATGATTATACGTTCTGGTATCTGAGAATAGCAAAAGAATGTTACTTCGAAGATATTTCTTCCGATTATTTTTGACACACGAAACGAAGAAACCTGTCTAAAGAGAATTCGCAGCTTTTCCTATTATCCGATATTAACGCGAATTTCGTGGTCTAATTGCGTCGTTAGTAGTCGCGTTACTCGAGCAACCTGTGCGACATTTTAATGAGAAAAGGCAGCAAACAAACGCTCTGCTGGCTTTCGTGAACCCTCTTCCGGATACTCGTGGCGTTGATTTGAAATGTTCACTTGCTGCAAGCCTTTTTCACGTGCTCCGCGTTTCTCTAACTCCGTTCGAGTCCGTCGTATTAGTCCGGGAACACGAACGACCAAAAGATTAATCGACGAGCTTTATCGAGCATCCATGCTCGCGTGTTAATTACATTTAATTATGTACGTGGCGTTAGTTCGTATTTCAAATGAACTCGACCGTGAATGTTCTCGCTACGAAGTACAATTCTCACGCCAGATACCGAAACGACTCTGATAAAACTATTCTCCGCATAGTGGATTTCTGCTGCGGAGAAATTTATAATTCGATTATTCCGCAAAGAAACTTGTAATTCCGTAATTAAACAATCGTCGGAATTTTTTTGCATCCGTTTGATATCGCGTGAGATCGTTCGATATCCCTAGAAATATCATTGCTGATACACTGGTGTTATAACATTGAAACAATAGCTTTTTTGCTCTGAGTGTTGAAAAAGAAGCAATTGGAAATTGGATAGCGATTCTACTTCAATTTAACTGGAACTGTACGCGTCAGTTCGACCCCGAACGTAACGTTATGCGTTTGAACTTTGCAGCACTCACACTCGTGGATTGGTGCGGACAGAGTAAATTGTACCGAACAAGTCTGACCAAAAGGCAAGAAAAATGTAGACTTCATATTGCATAGAGAATTCTTATATTGCAGTTCTTCCTCAAATAGATCAAATAGCATTATCCCAGTCGGAGTAATAACAGAGATAAATGCATAGACGTTTCAAAAGGAGGTAAAAATTGTTGCCATTCATATCGGGGAATATTTAAAATAATATGAAACTTATGTAGAAAATGTTTATATTATAATTCTTCCTCGAATAGTTCTACCTTGGCCGAATAATAGTAGAAACAATTACGTAAAAATCACGCTGTTCTCTTTTGAAATATAATTGAATGTGTATCGGGTATATTTTTTTAAGACCTCTAATTAAGATTTAATAATTCTTTATCGCAAAAATCGCTTAAAAATGACTTGAAAGCGTTCAAATGTAAATATCTCCTTAACTAACGCTCAAATAAATCTTGTCCTAGGTAATAACGGAGATAGTAAAAATTTCAAAACAGAACAAAATTTTTGAAATTCGTATTGCGTTAGAAAATTATATATGTTCTAATTCTTTTTCAAATAACCCTATCTCATTCCAAGTCATAATAAAGAAAGATTATATCGTATTTCCTTGAAAATAACTTTGAAAAATATTCTGAACAATTTTAAGTAACCGGCTCAATAATAATTTAATAATTCCTTATACCAACAGTCTAAATTTCTCTCGTTCTATTCTCTCGCAGCACGACCAAACCTAACAAATTTCAAGTTTCTCTGTAATTTGGTAATTTCTTACCCTGAAAGTCGCCTAAAAGCAACGCCTCCCAATAAAAATATCCCTGTAACAATGATTTAAATAACTGGACCTTGCGCTAAACGCAATAATAGAAATAATTACGTAAAAATTCCGTGGAAATTCCGTCAGAATTAGCTCGCGTTCTCATCAAACACGGCCAAACCTAACAAATTTCAAATTTCTCTGTAACTTGGTAATTTCTTATCCTAAAAGTCGCCAAAAAGCAACGCCTCCCAATAAAAATATCCCTGTAACAATGATTTAAATAACTGGACCTTGCGCTAAACGCAATATTAGAAATAATTACGCAAAAATTCCGTGGAAATTCCGTCAGAATTAGCTCGCGTTCTCATCAAACACGGCCAAACCTAACAAATTTCAAATTTCTCTGTAACTTGGTAATTTCTTATCTTGAAAGTCGCTTAAAAGTGGCGCCTGCAAATAGGAATATCCTTTTAACGGCGAATGAAAGCTTCTCAGACAGCATTTTCCCGGAGAAGAACTTGCGGGATGTAACAGGATTAAATATCAGCGGATATCTCGTTAAAGGTATAGCAGGGTTGCTCGACGACCACAACGATTAGACGACAGACAACTTGCCGCAATTTCAGGGTCCTTTGGCCTTGGAACAGGACGTTCGACACGATGCGGTTCCTTCGTCCGAGGCAGAATCCTCTTACCGGAGGTACAATACCACTTTGCATCGGTCTTCGCCACCCATCGTCGAGTTTCCAACGGAAGCATGAAAGCGACGTGTCCCGAAGCGGAAAAAACACGAGTTGAATCGAAACGCGTCGATGCAGAAGGCCGCTGGGCGAAATGAATACCGAAACGAGATACACGCTTGTGTGCCTCTCCCTCTTCTTGCTTTCTCTCCGCTTCTCGATCTCGCCTCTTTTCATTCCCTGACGTTTATTGTTTCGGTTTGAACGAATTTCCACGCGCTTGGAACATGGCACGGACGATTTGTGAAATTGCCGGGAAACGCGAAAAATGTTTTATCCGGCTACGAAAATTTGTCTCTCGCGCGTTCCATGGCTTTCAGTCTTTCGGTGTTTCTAGAAAAATGTGATGATTACTGTCGGGGTAGAGGCAGATGAAATTAAAATCCACTCACTCAGGCAGATATTTGTATTGTTTTCAATTATTCAGTTAGAAATGCTATTCTTGTCGTTGGGAGAAAAATGAAGCTGTTTCTATTTCGACATCTTTCGATTTAACATATCCAGTTGTTTTGTTAAAGTCAGTGTAACGTATATTTATTTACAAGCCAAGAAATATCGAGAACTTGGAATATCTCGATATAAATTGGAAACTGAAAACGTTCCAGATAGAATGCTGTTAAACAGAAAGCAGGAAGAGAGATTTGGAAGCACACGACGTTTCACTCTTGAATTTCATATCTTGAAAATTGTTTCAATTATTATTTGAAAAAAAAAAAACTATTGCTGAGACACAAATAGGATTTCTAAAAATATTCAACAACGAATATCAACAAAATTGTAGATAGAAAAGATAGATCGGAAAATTGATCTAAGAGTAATTATGACTAGCTATAACGATAGGATGTTCCAGAAGATTGATAGCTATATCGTACAACAAATATCGTTGACACGTGTTAGGATATGGAGGGCGAGATAGGACATTTAGCTGTATTTGTAAGAAGGGAAAGTCTGGTGACACGCGATATAGAACAGAGTCACAAATTAGCAAACTCCAGACACCCTGACCTTCCCTAATCCTGGACACACACCACCCAAGTACACATTGTCACTTTTGCTCCTCTTTAAACATCCTGAGATTTCAATAGACAAGATTCCCAGTTAATCAACGAATACCAAAAATCCATCTTCCAGATTCACAACATTCGTTCTTCAACTTCTCCAGAGGCTCTCCGTGATATCTTATCAAATTTTTCTACACATTTATCGTACATTTTCCCATGTATCTTTTATTTTCTTTTCTTTTCTGTTTCTTTCTCGAACAATTTTTGTATTTTAGATTGGACATTTTCACGACGATCAGATATTTCTAGCTCTTCGATGCTTCTCGCCATTGTACGATAATTAATTAACATCGTTATATGCATACTGCCACAGTTTCGCAGTTTTTTTTTAGTGTACTGACGGATAAAAGTCCAGAGGATTTAAATTGGGCGAACAAGGCGACCACGTCACAGCTCCACCACGTCCAATCCATCTTCCGAAAAACGATGTGTTTAAATACAGTGGATTTCGATTATTCGCGACACGTCGGGATTTACGTTCTTTGACCCAATTACGTGAAATGTCTCATACGTAAATGTAGTAGCTAAAATTACGCAGAACAAACAAACTATAGCTTATGTTAGCAGTTACGAATAGTTCATATAAGTGTAGTATCGCGGACATAAAGCCTAGGAGTTAGCGGGTGAACCACATACAATGTCGCGAGAGCCGAGGCGTTTTTAAACCGTAAACAATGTCCCGAGAGCCGAGGCGCCGATGGGCCCATCAATGTGTCGTCGGGCCTTCAAATGAATAGTTTCAAAAAAAAAAGGTTTATGTGACTTTGGCCACGAGCGGTCGCGGAACACGTGTGTGGTGAGTCTACGGGAAGACAAAAGGCATGCGAGAGCAGGGCAGTTTTAGTTGAGAAGTCGAAGACGGTGAATCGAGAAGTCAGAGAGTGCGAGTTGCGTTGTTGATATAGTGCTGTTAGCGTGGTCGAGAGAGTGTGGTCCGCGTGAGAGAGAACGTTGGATCCGGTGTGTCGACAGTTGTCTAGATTGTAGCGTGTTATTGCGATTAGTTCATATTAATCTACCGTCGTTTTTCTGTCTATATTTGTACAATCCATTCATTGTAAATAAATTACAAATACTAGGATATAATAACATTATATTCCATTGAAGATACTACATAAGTATCTCTAGATCAAATTAGAGACAAGTGTCGAATACGTGTAGTATCGTCAATGGAATATACTGTTATATCCTGATATTTGTGATTTATTTATAACGAATGGATTGTACAAATATAGACAGAAAAACGATGGTAGATTAATATGAACTAATCGCAATAACACGCTACAATCTAGACAATTCTCGCCACAACGGATCCAACGTTCTCTCTCACACTCTCTCGACCACGCTAACAGCGCTATATCAACAACGCAACTCGCACTCTCTGAGTTCTCCGACTTCTAATCTAAAACTGCCTGCTCTCGCATATCTTTTGTCTTTCCGTAGATCCACCACGCACGTGTTACGCGACCGCTCGTGGCCAAGGCCACGTAGGCCTTCTTTACAAAACTATACGATTGAAGAGACGCCTCGGCTCTCGTGACATTGTTTACGGTTTAAAAACGCCTCGGCTCTCGCGACATTGTATGTGGTTCACCTGCTAACCCCTAGGCCTTCTGTCCGCGATACTACATACGTATATAGACATTCTTCATGCAGAACTATTTTCATTGTTTGTCAGTAATCATCGATATCGTCCAATGACATTGTATAAAGAGCAAACAGGCTGTAGCTTAAATAAACAATGAAACACGTCCATTTAAATATTTTTAGATCAAATTAGAGACAAATGCCTAACATGTATTTGGACATTCTTCATGGAGAACTATTTTCATTGTTTGTCAGTAATCATCGGTATCGTCCAATGACATTGTATAAAGAGCAAACAGTCTATAGCTTAAATAAACAATGAAACGCGTCCATTTAAATATTTTTAGATCAAATTAGAGACAGATGTCTAATGTGAATTTAGATATTCTTCGTGCCACGCTATTCTCATTTTTTCTCAACAACCGTCGATATCGATATTACAATTGAAAGGAAATCACTATAGTTTAAGTGAACAACGAAGAGTTCATTTAAATATTTCTAGATCAAATTAGAGACAAATATCTAACATATATATAGATATTACTCATAGAGAACGATTTTCATTCTTTGTCGATAGTCATCGATATCATTAAATGATATTGCGCACTATAGCGTTCGTCTAAATATTTTTAGATTAAATTAGAGCCAAATATGCAGTATGTATCTAGCTATTCTACGTGCACAATTATTTTCACTCTTTGTCATCAACCATCAATATCGTCAATGTTTTCAGCGTCTCTTAATTGTCCTTTTAAAAAACCCTCCTAAAAAACCAACTAAAACAAAACGTACGACATGTCAGAAGAAAATAAGTGAACATTGAAGATTGAATTTATATAAAAATCGCGCTCTTGTACCTTCGAACGGAAGAGGAGTGCGAAACATAATCAGTGCGACTACGAAAAAAGAAAAAAAAATGATAAGACTCTGATTGGTTATTTCTAACACACTCAATGCATAATCATACAGATAAACATGTATTTTATGATGGCTCAAACCAGCGAAATACACTGTACCTATCGTCTTACAAACTCGAAGTAGAAAACGTTTCACGAATTCCAAAAGAATGGATTGTCCAGCCGTCTCAAGATACTTTTTATTTCGTTTCGACGAGTACTACATTTTACTTCCAAAGTTGGTTCTTTTGACATTTAAAGACACCCTGTATGTAGTATCGCGGACAAAAGGTCTAAGATATATCGGGCAAACCATATACAATGGGCGTCGGGCCCATCAAAGCGCCGTCGGTCCTTCAATCTTATAGTTTCGTAAAAAAGGCCTAAGTGACCTTGGCCACGAGCGGTTGCGGAACACGTGCATGGTGGGTCTAAGAAAAGACAAAAGGGATGCGAAAGCAGTCAGTGCCAATCGGAAAATCAGTCAGAGTCAATGGGGAAGTCGGAGAGTGCCAATCGGGAAGTCAGAGAGTGTGAATCGAGAAGTCATTGTGTGGTCCGCGTGAGAGAGAACGTTGATTCCGTTGTGGCCAGAGTTGCGAATGAACCATTAAGTTGTGTAGATTATAGCGCGTTATTGTGACTAGTTCATGTTAAACGACCATCGTTCTTCTGTCTAATCAACATATGTACAATCCATTCATTGTAAATAAATCATCATAAATATCAGAATATAATTACAACATATTCCGCGATATTACGCGTATATCATTTGCGTATCGTTAAAACTGCCAAATTTTCTGAATTTACGAGTCGCGGATTTTTCCTCGTTTGCATATTCCACTTACTCTTCGTTAACAAAGAGAAATTTTCAATTTGCTATAACAAAGGGATTATATGGCGGCAACGAAGAGATAACAACGGGACGAGCTTACCGAGCGTAAGCTCGGAGATAACAAGGCGATCAAATCGTGGAAAATGTCTTATCGACGTGACTCGCGTCTTCGCGAACGTACCTTCAACACGGAAATGGGTCGCATTGCGCATTCAATCAAAAGTTTCAATTATCAACGCGGGCAACTCATTAACCTCGCCACCTGTAACGCTTTACCTTTAAACATTGCAGATATTTGCTTCGCTGCCCTGCTAACGCGGCGAATATAATCCCGTTCACTTTTCTTCTTTTCAACGCGAATAGATCTAGAACTGAAGTCGGTCGAAAAAGTCTATATAACTTTTGGAGAGAAATTCAGAGGAAGGAAATTACCGAGAAAAAGGAAATATGCATTTTGTTGCAGAATCCTGTATCCACTCGCGTATCAGCGTGAAATCATCTTGAATTTTCCGAGATACGCAGCATTTAACTGGCGGCACTTTTCCAACAAAATTATATTAAAAATTACGATCTTTGATCTTTGATTATTGTTGCGACACTCGACTAACTAACGACCAGTCAGGCACAACTGATCGGTTGGTATCGCGAGCCTTGAACGTTATTCGCGTCCAAGGTGGAGGATTATGGAAATATAAAGAATACTGTTTGTTTCGCTTAGTTTATTTTACTCCAGAACTCTTAGTACAACTGTGTTTAGTTCCCTGGCTATAGAATTGTTACTGGTTTAATTCCGTTACGGTTTTGACTACTCAACGACTGGTGCAAGAGTGTCTTTGGGTGACGTTGCTATCGTGGAGGAAAGTTCGTGGTGGGTGCGTCTCAAGTCTGTTCCTAACTGCTATGTTTAAGTATGAGCTGGCCACCCTAATGAAGGATCGCTCGCGGTGACCTTGCACTTGGGGAACCCGCGTTCCCGGTCTTCCTGAGATGTACCATAAAATAGAGACCTAAGTGCTTTTCATGGGTTTCTTCCGTGTGATCCTAAAGTACCTGGACTGTACAATAGGCCCACGGTTTATGATGGGTCCGGGTCGTCCTGTCTGAGGATCGCATCTGGTAATTACCAGGCGGCCACTCCAAATCCCGAACAATTATGACAATACTAAAGAAATTGTAGACTACAATCGAACACACGTAACGTTAGAAATCTACATTTTTGACGATTCTACGAAGACAAGGGGAAAGGTTTTACTCGGAGGATCGATTAAACGGATCTTTAACACAACGTTAAGTCCGTTCTTCTTCTACGATTTCATGAAGCTATGACAGATCCTCGTAAAACGACATTTTACATTCTATCGTTCTAACATATAACAATAATAAACCGATGTAGTAATAAATAAGAAATTTTACTTTGTTAAATCGCGTACGTTTGCTATGGCGTAACAAAACCGAACGATGTGGTAATCCTCTCTTAGGAAAGTTATTTCTTCGTTTAATGTAGATTCGAGGGAAGCGCGTCTGTATTTCAGATTGAACTCCTGAAAGTCTGACGAGACGAAAGAAAAGGATATGCACCGCGTACCAAGCAAATAGTTGCTATGTCATTCTGCCATTTGTATTACAATCTACGTCCGCTGCAGTGATTTATCCTCGGTATTGTGAACAATTTTTGCTGTCACGTGCTACACGCACGCCGCTCATTTCTCGTAATAATCCGACGATGTACGTAGCAAATTTAACATGAAAAATGTTACGGTAGCCGTAGTTCCTGTTACGATATTTCAGAGTTCAAGGATGTATGTAGACTTTTGTGAGTGACTCTACCCGCCAGACGTAGCTGTGAAAAATGAACTATTCCTGAGGAAGACGTGAACCCTTGAGATCGTATCTTCCATGCCGAGGGTCGGCGCTTTAAATCGTTGTTGCTGGAGACACAAAAACAATGGCTATCTTGAAAAATGGCCGGAATAAACGCGAGCAAGGTGCTCGAGAAACCTGCTCGAAAAAAAAAAAAAAAGGAAAATGTAAAAATTTCCTTGGACAGATGGGAAATCCGTGGGTGAAACGTGTTTTTGAAAAAACCTGGAATTGTATCGACCGAAACGCCGTTTCGCGAACGTGTTTTTCACGCGGATTGTTATAAAAGTTGAGAGAATCCCATGGAAACGTGACTGGGTTTCTTTTAAAGACGCGATACGCTTAAACGACTAAAAAATCTCGCTCCGCTAGTTTCGCAAAAATTTATTTCACTGTCACGGGTATCAAGACAGCCCGCTGATCTCGTACGAAAATACGAAACGCGAAACTAGATTATCAAGAAAACGATCTTTCCTATTCACAGAGGACGACATCGTTTGAAAATATTTCACTTTAATATCTCGATTCCGCAATGTACGTTGTACGTGGGACATTTCGACAATGCTCGATACCTTCATTGCCACCTTCGCTACAACGACGCGACTATCGACTAGCAGCACGAAGCTTCAAATAAACTACAGCAACGTCTCAACGAAATAGGATATTGGCTGGAAACGTGGACGATCGAAATCAATGCTACGCAACCCACACACTTTCAACGGTAAAAGAACGAACCTGCCCTTCGGTGAAATTAAATAACGACGTACCACCGGAAACAGGAAACGCTGAAATATCTCGCAGCATACTTGCGAGAGAGATTTTCCATGTTTTAATAACTAACAAGTAATAATAACTAGATCTTGATGAAATTCATGGAATGAAATTCAATGTGTTTCTTATCGCTGATCATCCATATTTTGAGGGGTGAAAGCAGCCCTCGAAGCGAGGGATAAAAAACGTATCGTTCTCAGTATGTCGAAGACACTTAGGAGAAGAGAGATGTATAGAAAGATGATTTGTTTCTAAGCGGAAAACTTGCTACGTGGGTCTGTTTATTTAAAAGTTATGATAGAAGATTGATATTTTTCCTTTTTCTTCATTTTTCGCGTGAAATATAACGCTACCTTTTTTCTAATTTTATTCCTTTCAACTATGAACCAATGTGAAGTAGTAAGTGGATACCGTAAAATTTCCTCTCGCAATCTCTTTTATTAAAAAGGTTATAGAAACACATTATATTTATAAATAATTATTTATGAAGCAGTTGACCGCGGAATTTAGTTTCAGAAGTTTCTCATTGAGTTAGAATCTCATGGAGTGCGTAGATAAATGCAAGCGACGACGAGTATACACGCACCGAGCATAAACGCACCGAGACACAACTTTTGTTCGACGTGTATACTCGTTAAACACAGTTGACTGTTTGATATATCGTGGAGAAGATATAGTGGAAACTATATATCTCTTTAACGAAAGAGCAGAACAATTAGACGGAAGATGTAGGGAACTTTGTGGCGGTTGATTGATTGGCAAAAAATCACAGGTGGCTGGCAAACTAGAACAAGCTGCTGATGTATAGAGCTATTCTCGAACCGATATGGACGTATGCCTGCCAATTATGGGGCATTCTAGCCTCCGACTCCAATACAAAATCAATAGACAGATGGCAAAATAAAAAGTTGAGAGGCTTTTTGAACGAAGATTGGTACATCCCGTACAAACAAACAAATAAAGAAACCGGTATTAGCCACTGTAACAAAGAAAAGATTGCCAGACACAGCAGGTTGCGTAAACAACGGCTGCAGAATCACTGCAACGATCCGGCCACAAAATTACTGTACGTTAGAGAAGAATACGAAAGATCAGAGAGACATCACTTTTTACATCCACCGTACGGATTTAACGACATAAGCAAAATAACATCAGAGTGATACACCGCTGGGTGAGCTCACATCCGTGTCGATTTAAGTTATCACCGTCTGTGCTGATTATTATCATTGTGCGGTAGATTGCAGACACGCGGACTGCAATGAAAAAAGAAAAACAGTTAGATAAAATATCTCGAATTTTCAGGAAATTTCTCGGGAAGGTTACCTTGATAGGTTGTCTTCCTTTTTTCTAATAAGAAATCTATAGTAACCTTGGCAGATTTCTATTTTACGGGGAAAGAGAGGAAACTTTTATATTTAATATTTTTATTGTCAGACTTCGTCTTAGGAAGATGTTTAGTAAAAAAAAAAAAGTTCTTTTAGCTTCGCAATATAGCGAAGTTTCGTAAAGTAGAGGATGGCAAATTGTGCGACGCAAAGTGGATTTGTTTAATTTTTTAAATTTTGTTTTAATTTTTATCGATAAAGTAAAAACCAGTTAAGATATACACATACGTGTATATAATCGATTAAAAAAGCTCAGTGTTCGATATATTGAGTATGATTACTTATATTCAAGGAATAGAGCTTCGTCGAGAAAAACCAGCCGCGTTCCAAGTCGAAAGATTATCAATTTCTATAAAGAAATTAACACGTTGAACAGGATTTTTCTGCGAAGTCATATTTTCGAGAATATAACTGAAAACGTAGAATCTCGATAGAAAATTGTTTTACTATTAACTATTACAAAAAACACTGCACCCTGAACATTTTATATAACTTTTTATCATTTTACGTGCAATTTTGGACCTCCAAATTATCCATAACTGCGTACAAGAATGAATAAGTGCTCTATAAACGTCTATCGTATGAACATAATACGATTATAATACAAACAATAACAATAACGATGATAATAAAAACCAGAAAAGTATGGGCAAATCCCATACGAACGTGAGATCGTCAGCGCGATTTAAAGTTACGTGTTTAGGAAGCTTGTAGCTGACAGGGAAACCTATCGAGTTGTTGATGTCCTCTAAGTTTGGGAAACGTCTACGCGGATTCGTGTTTTCGACTGAAAACGCGGCTCACCGAGGCGTTGGCCGCTGGTTTTTCGTCCAACAGTCGAAAACACCCCTTAAAGTGGAAATTCTGAGAGCTTTCGGGAGAAGTTTCCCGGCAAGTCTCGAAAGTTGAATTTACTTTCCGTTAAACGATTCTGAAAATTAATCGGACGATGTTGAGAGCGGCGAGAAACTTGTATACGCGTTTGCTTTAAAAACGAGGTTTCTCCGCTGTAATCCCACGATAATCGTCGTTCTCGTCGTATAACTTTGATCTCGAAGTAAATTCTCCTGACAGCCCCCAAGTGTCTCGGGATACTCGTAAATTTCCTGTGGAAAACAATTCCCCCGCATTTTTTCTCCTTTCCCTTTGTACAGTAACTCGTGAAAATATCTGGAAACCTTTTGAAAATATTCGTGAATGTATTACGTGCGTTACACAAAACTTGCTTTTTATGTGACCCGTGACTTTTCGAGACTAAAATATTTGAAAACTTACAGCAAAGGTGTCCGTGGTGTACGAACAACGAGAAGAAATTCTCCGGCAGAGGCGATCTGTGGTACAGCACATAAATGGAAATTGATAGAAAAAAGACTTTTTGCTTCGCTTTGCAATAAAAATTGATAATTGTCAGATTTTTATTTAGCACCGTCGAGTATATTTGATCGATAGATTTTTCAATCTGGAAGCGATTAATAATTTTAATAATAAATTTAACGACAAAAGGAATGAAATATAGTACACGGAATTATATTATTCGTTTCTTCACGCAAATGCAATATAAATAATTATTTGTGGCTTAAAGCGAAAATTTATTTTCGCTCAAAAATTAATTAATCTCCTAAAGGAAAGACATGTACGCGTATGATGAATAGCACAACCTAATGTACTTTTATTCTCGTCTCATATAGCACTGACTTCAACATATAATAAGTTCCTCCATACACTTGTTACTGTTAAAACTTGTAGAACAATTTTCTGGCCGCGTAAATCAAGATCGGGTATCAAAACTATCGCGTAAATTGTATTTTAATTCAAAAAAAGGTAAAGAAAATCTCAAATTAAGAAACCAATGTGTATATATAACATATATATTGTAGTATCGTAACTACTATAGTTAGTTTATTAATGACAAGTAGGTGTTAATTGAACAGAGAATAATGTTCGTTAAACATGAACTAATCGCAGCAAACGTATAATAATCAACACAACTAAGTAATTAATCAACGACTCTCACCAACGTAATCCGCACTCTGTGACATCTCAACTCGTACTGTTATTAATTCGTTTATTGTCCCCTTGTCTTAGCCTCGCTGCGTACATGCTCAGCAACCGATTGTTTATAATCCGCACAACACCCCTCCCCCCAGGCCCCTCATCCATGATACTACAATATATCGAATTTGGTTGAAAAATATCGGCTTCCTGCCTAACTTACTACGGTACTATTATTTTATTTAATCGATCATACAACGTGTATTGTTGCGTAATCGTATCATTGTTTTCGAAAATTTCTTACATTACCCTTAGCAGGGTAAAAACAAAATTAGTGTAACCGCGACACCTGTTGTTGTCATGGTCGTCCTTATGTAATGCGCCACAACTGTTCGGGTTCGTCTCGTTATTGTCGTCTGGATCGTCGAGCGATTCAGACGTAAACGCGTAAAGTTTGTATATTACGACGCATTTATCTTGCAAAGTACGACGGACGTAATATTCGAGTCTTTATTCGGTCAGAAGAATTAATATAAAATTGAATGGAAGAACCGGTTGAAATGTAGAAAAAGAAACGATCATCTCACGTGTATTATGAAAAATTCGACACTGAAGGTAAGTCGTTAAATGAACATCTATTCGAACAAAAAGAATCGATAGCATAAAGCGGTAAAACTAGAAGAATAAGTTTAGCCATAGAGGGAGAAAAATCTATCCTACGTGTGCTATTTTAAGCACAAAGTTTGTGAATTTCTTTTACGATTTAGTTTGCATCTTGGATTTCTTTGAGCTCCAATATATCGAAAAGGGCTATTTAAATATAAATAGAAAGTATAAGTAAAATATGTTTAAAGAAAGGGAAAATATATTTAGAAAGCGTTGCAAACGATTTTAAGTTCATACTTTTAATTTTGCATTGGAAGTAAACGTAAATCTAATCGAAAGCTAATTAAACGCAAATTAAGCGATGGAAGGTAAACAGGAAATAGTTGGAAAAGAAGTTCGACTTAATGTTCGTGCAAAATAAATTCAAATAGCAAAAGACAACGAATAAAGAATGAAATTTAAAAATGGAACTTGGTAGTCGGCTTAGATCAATATCGGTATTTAGTTCGTTGCTTTTGCTCGATAGCTTTTCAATTTCCGTATCAGATTTGGGTTTGCATTTGATTTTAATTTATAATATCAATGTGAGATAAAAGGAAAAATGCTCGAGATCGTTCGCCAGTCTTTTTTAAATATTTGACCGATACCGACGCTTGCTCGCGCGTTAAACGAATCTCTAAATAAAAATGAGGAAATTCAACGTGAGTTTTATATTAAATTTAGATCCAATTTTAATATAAACCTAAAACAGCTACTTAGTGTTATTAGCGGCAGCTTTTTAAATAACCCTGTTCGATTCATCGAAATTGAAAGAAGAAACGTATATACCGACCAAATTAAATACTAAATTGTAAACTATTGCTATTTTGTGAAACATACGTTCATCTATATAGGCGATTAAAAATCGTGTACAAAGTATTTCTGCTAATTTACGATTATCACAGAAACGAGCCGATGTAAAAATAAAATCCAAGCAAACCGCTCGCGATACCTTGACGTCACCAAAATTAATTTCAAAGCGATTTCGTCCAATTTTCCGATATCGAAGACCGACCGTAAATGGGCAAGGTGGAACGATCTTCTTTCCAGAATTGATTTGCCAATTTCTTCTAATGCTCTTCCTCGTCCGCTTAATAAATTTCTGTTCAATCGTTGAAACAGAAGGGACCCCATTGTTAAGCTGGTTCGTTGCTTTTGTACGCATCGGCGTAATTATCGGGAGCAGGTGGGGGGAGGATGATAAAAGGAAGTCGTTGGTTTGCGGAGGAGACAAAGTGGTCGACCGGTAGATGAACTTCCTGCGAGCCAGGATCCGTAATCCTGATCTCGTGTCACCCGGCTTCCTTCGTTCGTTCCAAGGGTTACCTCAGGTCGTTGCCACTGAGCCTTTTTCTCGAATTACCGTAGTCCCAGCACGTAAAAAAGTCTCCGTGCTTCAGCTTGATTTTTCTCTTCGTCGCTATAGATCAGTTTTCCAAAAGCTTGGAAAGGGAAGTAGAGAGCTGGGAATCTCCTAAACAGGATGAAAATAATTATTAACTTGTTTACTGTGTGAGAAATTTTGAAAAAACCATTTAGAAAATTTGAATTCCTTTGTATGCCGTACTCATGGTTTTGCTATGGTGGTTACACGCGTTGTTAGACACAATGGCGCTTGGAACACGTGCTTGGACAAAGAGAAAGTGGAATTTGAGAGCGTAGTTTGGTCGCAGTGAGTGAAAGATGTTGGAAAATGTACGTAGATATGGAGAATAAGTGGCGGACAAAAGGAAGCATAAATTTTAGTGGTACAAAAGATATTATAATTTTAAGAATTACAATCGTTTTTACACTGCACCAGTGAATAGATATGGTACGCATTGTACTGTAAAATAGGTGACTGTCGGCAATGTGATGAGAAATTACTGATACAGAAGTTGTTGATACATGAACATACACGAAATACATTATCTAACAACTTGAAACTTTCTTTCCTCTGCTATTGTACTGCGAGGTTAATGCATGGATTATTCCTTGAATTGTAGAGATTGAACTCTATTTCGTTATGTTCCATTGTACTCTTATCGTATAGTGTACGTAATTATAACTTTGTATCGTTGTCGAAACTGCTTCCTACGTCTCTTCACGCTTGCAGAAATTGTACGATAAAAATTCGTACATATTAAAACGGTGAATGACAAACAAGTGATAATTCAATTTCCAAAAATTATGAGAAAAATAATTAAGAGGAAATAACTAAAAGACATTAAAGTTTGCAAGTGAGATGAACAAGTTAATAATTTAATTTCGGAATATGGTAAAAATGATGTTTCGAAGAAACGTCGACGTTAATAATATTAGCTAAATGATATTAAAATCTTCAGGTGGGATAAACACACGTAATAACTGAAAGGTTATAGTTTAATTCCCAACTATGATGGAAATAATATCTCGCAGAATCGTCAGACTTGATAATAATAACTAAATGATATTAATATATTCCGACTGGCATAAGCAAGTAATAATTCGCTTTCCAAACATGGCAAAAATAATATTTCGCCCAGAACGTCGAAATTAATAACGGCCAAATAATATTCCAAGTTTCAAAATGACGATCTTATTAACATTATTAATGTTTCATCGTTGAATATTTCCATATTCAAATTCCACGAAACATCGTGGCAGAGGGTTCGTTTACCACGCGTCACATAAAAAAATATCGCGAGATGGCGGAAACGCTACAATAATATCGTCTGTTTGTTTTCAGCATCCCCACGGTAGAATGCAAAACGGAAAGCAGAGGTGCGCGAGGTCCTGGAGGACGTCCAGCACCCCTCTTGCGTTCCAGAACTTTGCCAGCCATAGTCGCGCCTGGTTTGAGCATCCTTCAAGCACAGATCGATGCCCGTTACAATGGTATGTTAATTAAATAATTATCGATTGATTAAGCACGTTTTCTACTTGGCTTCCTATTGCCGCTATCTACCGCTTAAAGAATACAACGCTTTGCTAATGATTACAGCAGCGTCAGCGGGTTTATCGGTTCCGGAGAGTGGAACTTCGACGAAACGTGGCAGTACCGTTTCCCACTGCACCAAGCTACTAACACCGAGGATATCGTTCACAGACGACACGATAGGTAAAATATCGAGGGTTTATTCAAAACGAGGTGATCAAACGTCTTACCGCTTGATATTCCTAATCCGTGGAATTGCATTCGTTGCAATGGTAAAAATCTTCTTTAGGAGAAATCGCTACTTGGAATACATCAGTACGTTATCGTGCACTCGCTTTTGTGCTCTTCGATTTCTTTCCATTTCTGTTCCTTACAAAGAGCTATCGTCAAATTTGTCATAAATCGATATTCCGATAATCGATCGTTCCATTAATCGGTATTATGGTAATCCAAATTCTGCTATATACGAGGTTACTACGATGCCTTGTACGATGAACGCGGTACGTTTCCATGAAGATCTAACGGTGGCAAGTCGGCGGAAAAATAACGTAAATTCCC
Source organism: Bombus pyrosoma (assembly GCF_014825855.1). Lineage (NCBI taxonomy): Eukaryota > Metazoa > Arthropoda > Insecta > Hymenoptera > Apidae > Bombus > Bombus pyrosoma. The sequence continues at coordinate 5,503,539 of NC_057783.1, forward strand.
TATCGTCGTTTTCATATTCCTTCTTTTCCGCCAGAATCCTTCCTCTCTTTCTTTATCTATTCGCAAATTGATCGTTCTGTTAATCGGCGTTCCGATGATGCAGATTCTATCACAGGAGTTAATTTTAAATCCATCAAATTTGATACAAATAAATTGTATCGCGATATATGTTTATTTAATGTTTTAATATACCTAGCGTGCGTTATCTAATGATAACGAGTCAGCCTAAAATAAGGTAAATTTCCTACCGGCGTCTTGCAACGTGAACTTTTTTCATTCCTTCTCCCTTTCTAGAAACTCTCCTTCTCCTTATCCCCGAAATTTTGCATAAATCGTTCCACTAATCGGTGCTCTGATAATGGAAATCCTATCGTAACAGTCTCAAGGGCCTTGCATCATAAATGGGATCAATAGCCACTTGGCTGATACCACCCAGTCAACCAGAAATATCATAAATTTCATGCTGACATATCGTAACCAGTTTTCTTATTCACCCCTTTTTCTTTTTCTCTTTGTATAAAAATCCCTCTCCTCCCTTACTCTTTATTTATTCGCAGAACGTCGCGTCTCGGACTCCGGACCAACGCGAGAATCCTCAAAGGAACACTCGACGAGAAGCGGCAGGCTGAGTACCTCCAGCATCGGCGGTTCTCAACCTTTGACCAGATTGGCGAGGCTCTTGAACCAGAGGCCAAGCTTCACTCCGAGCGATGAAATTCCACGAAGGCTCTCCTGGGAAAGGTATGTCACGAAATCGGCCATCGTCGAATTCTTAAAATACAGGACGCCGCTGCGGAGACTCGAGAAAGGGAGGAGGAGGAGCAGGAGGAGGAGAAAGAAGAGGAAGAAACCAAAAAAAAAAAAAAAGAAAAAAGAAATTGGTCCGAGACCATTGCCGCAGAGCGGACAGCTTCGACTAGTCCGGAAGCGTCCTTCGACGAACTTTTATCGGAACGAGACTTGTTTCGCAACAAATTACGTACGAGTTATTACTTTTTGCAACATCGAAGTTGATACGCAGACACTGAATCGCTTTTACCGGACGGTTCGTCGGCAAGCGGAGGATTCCTAGTTCCAAGGTCCTGAGTTCCCACCGAATCGGCACTGATATATTCACCGGTTACGTTCAACTCCGCTTTTGCAATATCGAATGATCGATTCATGTTAATTTAGCGAGACAGCAGAGTTGGTTGGTTTGGTGGAATTACAGCGGACGATAATATCGGTGGCGCGTATGGAAAACGATACTGGCGTAATGATATTGTTGGTGCGGTATGGCGTTTCAGTCGTTGGAAATATCGTACGTTTAATCGAGATAATTTAAATATTATTCTGCGCACTTTACGGATGACTGAGCTACCGGTTCTGCAAGTTTCGAATCTTCGATCTTTTGTTCGAACGGTCTATACATTGAAAGTGGACACGTGAAACAGTGGATATTATGGTCTCTGAAATTCTTCCAATGGCAAATTTATATTTCCAATGTAGTTTTCAACGCGATATCTTCGACCTAACGTTTCCTTCGAAATGCAAGGCCTGTACGAAAATCAAACGAATATTCTGATTATTCGCCATGCCTGACAGCAACATCTTTTATATCATTTTCTTAACGACGAATACACGTGTTTTGTAACAAGTTTCTTCTCCTCATCGATGCGATGAATAATTGAACCGTTCAGGAGCCGATCGACTCCACAAACTCGAGCGTTGTCTAGCCGACGACGCTGTAGACGCTGCATCTTAAATTTATCTTGGATAATTATGATTTACTATAGACGATCATGATCATATGTAATCCATGATTTATGTAATTTTCTCGCGGTAAATGAATTCATGGATATAAGTAATTCGTTGCTGACGGTTGAACGTTGATCGCGTGCTTATGAAATGGAATAAAACGAAATGTAAAAACGGTTTGTCTTGCCAGATCGACGACAGAAAACTCTGTAGCTAACAGGAAGCTTCGTAAAACCAATATCACATGCACGTAACATAACGCCAGCGCAGAGAGCACTCGTCGCTAAAAGCGTTAATTAAAATGAATAACGGCATCTCTCGTAGCGTGCGAGTAAATGAAGGGGGAAAAAAAAATGATCCAGCCAAGTCTCTATTCCGGACAAACGAGCTCATCTGAAACTTAACTTGAGGCATCTCCGGCTTTTATTCCGCTGGAAATTGGCCGTATCTCTCGACAAATCATTGTTATCTCTCATCGAAGGGAAAACGGGCTAGTTGGAGCCTCTAAAGAAAAGCTATCCCCAAACGAGACAATAGCTTTTCCCCGAGAAACGACCCAGCTTCTCCTCCGTTAAAATTACATAGCCGACGTCGAGTCACCCTCGTGCTCCCTTAACAAAGTAGCATTATCCCCGTGAAACGCATCGACGTGCCCTCCAACGATCGATAGACATTATTTTAAAATCCGTGGATACATAGAGTTCGTGAATAGCACGGCGATGAAAACAAGAACAGAGATCTATCGCGTGACAGGTGACGGAAAAACATGCAGGTTCATACAGAACGGAACGTACGGGGGAGAAAAAGGGACGCACAGTGGCTGGTGGAAGTATTTCAACGCTTATGAAAATGTTTTATGAACACGTTATATACGGAACATTGTGAAATTTCATTAGTATTATAATGAGACAGAATTTAATTAACGCTATAGCCACCGTCGTGATCGTATTGATTAAATTTGAAACGATTCGGAAAATGTATATAGAAATTACGAGGTATTTAATGCAAATGCATTGTAATGTAAGTAAACTGAGGTATTTAAACAGTTATCATTCGATTTATAATTCTGTTTAAAAGCAGTTATAAGTCAATTATTGCTATTTAATTCCACTATTATCCAATCGAAGAGTAATGAATTGTTGTATTAATAAACTTCGATATTTCCAGTGCTATTATTCCCAATGTTTAACTACAAGTTGTATTCCTATTGTAAAATTAATTTTCTACTCGATGTACGATCGCGATAGGTGCAAACGTCTTGTAACTTTTATATGCGTTGTCGAATTGCTTTCAAGTTTGTGTCTCGTTAGAATTCCTTTTATAACGCATACAACGCGTTCATAAAAATTCTCCACGTTAAGTGTTTCAAATACTTGCACCAATAAATATCTTGTACGTACATTTCCGAATTGCTTTCAAATTTGGCTAATATAATCACGACGACAGTGTCTCGTTAGAATGTTAATGGAATTTGAAAATGTTTCGTATAACGCGTACGATATATTCACGAAGATTTTCCACGATAAATGGATCAAATCCTTGCGTGTATGAGTATCTTCTGACTTCCCTATACGTTCTCGGATCGCTTTCAAACTTTGCCAACATAATCGCAATAGTCCTGCTTCGTTAAGAGCTAATGAAGTTTAAAAAAGGTTTCATGTAAAATACGTAAATATATTTAGACGAATTTGCCACGATAGGTGGTTGGAATATCTTCGCAAGACACTGTATGTAAGCTTTGCTCGCGCGGAACAATCCGCCAGGGTGTAGAAGTTTAATTTGCAAATGGATGCGACCCGGTTTTCGACGAACCTAGACGGCCAGCTCGGGGAAACAAAACACGCAACGCGATATTGCAGCGAATTCGAAAGCTTATGGACAAGAAGAATACTTAGCCGTGCATCGCTGGTTTTAAGCTGTCGACTAACCGCCATTCGGATAAATTTGATATTCCATCGATTGTTTCGCTGTGATCCAGCGGAACAAAGTTCTCCCTATATTGAACTTTTCCCTTTGTTTGATTTTTTGGGCTACGAGGAATTTGCAGTTTCTTTTTCTTCTTTTACGAAACTTTATTTGTATATTTTACATGTATCGGATTAGAGTGTTTTATTATAGATAGATCGCTGGAAGTTCTATTAAAAAGTCGGAATAAAAATGATACGAAGGGAGCTTGGGGTTATTATAATAGGAGACAGAAATAAATTATAACAATCAATGTAATGATCAGGTATTAATAATAGCAACCCTGTCAATACGAGATTGACAGTGATTAAAAATTGAATTTATTATTGTCTGATGTTGAATTTTGATTATATCAGTTTACAACAAATATTTCTTTTTTACCGTTCTGCCCGAAAAATATCAGGATTTTTTCATCTCTTTAAATGATCGTGCAAACATTATTTATCAAACGTTATTGCTCTTAAAGTTAAATAAATACCAATATTGTATTAGTTTCATACTAATATTCCACAAAAATAGTAAAATGCAAACTAATGTGTAGTACCGTAAACTATTATGATTAGTTTATGTATAATAAATGGATTAAACAGATGTTGATTAAACAGTAAACGATGGTTATTTAACATGAACTAATCGCAACAACGTGTTATAATTAAGGCAACTAGATAATTAATTAGCAACTCTCGTCATCACGGATTCAACTCTCAACAACGCTAACAACACCATCTCGACAATGCAATCCGCACTCTCTGGCTTCTCAACTCATACTGCTGTTAATTCGTTTATGTCCCCTAGCAACCACTTGTCTTTTGTCTTAGCCTCGTGTCTTTTGTCTTGGCCCTACCACGCATATACTCAGCAACCGCTTGTTTATAATTCGCACGACACCTCCCAAGCTCCTCGTCCGCGATACTACAAGTGTATCGTCAATCGTGTTCTTTCTTAAACAAACCGTGTAGATTAATTCTCGTTTGATATACGAATACTTCTTTTAAAGTTCACTCTACTCATATGAGAATCCATACGATCTCCTTCTTTTTCTAGAACGCACAATACACGAAGAATACGCGTTGATGAGGTCTCGTGAGGAAAAGTGTGCAGCATTTTAAGTTTAAAAAATTATTTCGTCTCTCTTGGAACTAGCAAGGCTATGTTTGCTTATTTCGATGTTAATTAAAAAATAATTGTACATCGAGAAGAAGTTATTAGTACGTTTCTCACCATTTATATCTTTGCAGCATTTATTGTAAAAAAAGTAATTTATCATTGAACAAAGAAAGATATAAAAGAACATAATAGCAGCTAATCGGATCTTCCCCGCCGTGTCTGACCACGAACAACTTCCTCTACTTGCGTTTCGTTTCTCTCTTTCTACGATTTGTTACATCGTACTCTGCCCCCGACAGATAGACGTTGATCATTAACAGCTTATCAGGCTGTTATCGTGAAGTTTTTACGAATTTTTACTCGTAACAATATTAATTATTCTCTGGAGGATCGGATTTTCTAAAATATCTTCTCGTCTCTATGTTCTTTATGTCTCCTATATATCTTGTGTATATTCTTCGTTCTTTTATTTCCCGGAGGAATAATATATTTAATCCTAAAGCCGCATCGACCTGCATAGAGGAAATATAGTCGAATCTAACTCGTCCGAGTAGGTGGTTTTTTATCACAGTTAACGTTATCTTCTCTTGTGTCTGACCTTTCCTTGGCCATCAAGTCTGAAACCTTATCCCCGAGCCAAGAGGGAAAGCAATTATCTAGTCTCTGCTGGCGTTGAAAATTATTTATAGTTGGCAAGTTTCCTCGGAACAACGCGATGCAACGAAATTCATGTTGTTCGATCAGATATCAAAGGAATAAATCATAACGGCGGAGTTCTAGCTCGTGCAACGATTCGCGCAATGTTCTCAATTAAATCATCGAACAATACCACTTGCAAATCGTACGCCAAATTCATTCGAAGCATTTGTAATTCGGTTTCGTCTTGCAATTCATTTCTCGAGCAGTTGGCGAGAAGGAGAACAACTGCTGTTAAATTTCTCGGTTCTTCGAAGCCAGATTCGTTCCATCGTTCTATTTGATCAGTTTTAAAAAAAAGTTCTGTCATATCGTTTCGATCTTCGTATAAAGTATAATTCAAGCGAGAATGCATCGTTCATTATATCGAGATTAATATGTTTTCTTGCAAAATGATCGTCCAATTCGATTGGATATACACGACGATTGTGCGATACAACGAGCGTTTTGTGCGACGAATATTTACGAATCTATTGGATGAGAATTAAGGAGACTGGAACATCCTTTTTCTCTTCTGCAACAAGAAAAATACGACGAGCGTGGCTTTAGACGAAACTTCAATCACGTTATTTAATATTTCGAACAGAATAATATTTGGCGAGTTCGCTTCGTTGAAAATCCAATTCATTAAGCCATCGAAAAAGGTAGGAATCAACTAGTCAAACCGAGAAAGCGCGATTTCTCTGCAGTCTGATTGGCTAACGAGCCACTTAATGCGCTCATTACACGTATGCGTGGCACGAAGGTCGGTAAATTGGCGTAAATCATAGCCGTGCCACAACTAACCGATGTTTTTCCTGCGTAGTGACGAGGATTGAAGCAAACTTCTGAACTCGAAATGCCACCGACTGTGGGTAATTTTAAGTCATCGCCGCGTAATTTGCGTGGGTAAATTGTAGACGTGTAGAGAGAGGAGAGAGAGAGAGAGAGAGAGAGAGACTTTACTGGATTTCCAGCAACGAGCATCGAAAAGAGACCGGTGCATACGGCCTTTCAGTAGGAAAATAAAAATGAAAGACAATTTCGAGATTTAATGGTTCAAGGATCTCTCTGCAATTTTCTCCAGTTTTTCCACGCTCCACGATGTTTTCCCCATCCGTGTAATCTGCTTTCCTCCTAAACTACAAGTGATTCAGAGGACAGAGAAATTGAACGCGAAAACGAGCGTCCTTTATTTTATAATTGAAGATACAAGGCAGAAAGCGGTGGTCTTGACAGCGGCAACAGAAAATTCAGTTGTCGCTTTCTCGAAAAAAAAAACCAGCTCGACGACGGTGTGAAGTGGGAAAGAAAAAAGAGGAAAAAGAAACAAAGAAAAGAGAGGAGATAAAGAAACTGAAGCGAAATGGGGGCTAACGTGTCCGCCTCTGGCGGATTTGTTTGTTTTATTTAAGTCGACAAGCTGAGAATATAACGAAGACAAAGTTTGGCGAGGATAAATTAGAAGCTTGTAATTTAGAGGTGCAATTTGGTCAAATATCGCACGTAGCGGACCTGTTCCTTTCTTTCCTGTAAGAACGAAGATTAAAAACGGAGGATATCGCAGTTTTCTTTCGCGAATCACAAACGTCTGAATTAATTAGTGCTGGGTAACGACGTAGTCAAAGTAGCCACCTTCTTTTAATCACTCGCTTCTTGCTCGTAAAAGAGAGGAATATTAAAAAGTTTGCTCGCGTCTCTACTTTGTTTTTTTTTCTTTTTTTTTTTTTGTTACTACAGATGGAAAAAGGGCGGTGTAATTTACGCTTCGAGTACTGAATTGAATTTTATTCGACACAATGATACTCGTTTTACGTCGTTATCGGACTTTGATGTAACAATGGAAGAGTGACGAAATATTGTACATTTTATGCCCAGCCAAACAAAAGAAGTATAAAAAAGAAGGAATAACCATAAAATTACAAGTTTCCTCAATCAAAGGCTCTCTTATTTAACAAGGATTGTTCCAACATATTGGCACATTATTTCGTTTAATCGTACGATGAATTTGCTGGGAACACGCGCGTTACTAGCGACGAACGTATGAAGTTTCTAATCGACGATCACGTGAATTGCCGCGTTATTTTTGTCGGCGTACCTGTGCTTTGCAAAATGGATTCGTAGAAGGATCGGTGCTTCTGTGCATCGATGTCGGGGAAAATTCGTAGTTCCAAGAATACCTTTCAAAGGGGCAGAAAACAAGGAAGCTTTTTACAAGGGATAATCAAAAGCTTTTTACCTGTACAACTTTATGGCCGTTCCCCGTGCGCCTCGTATATTCTCTATTTTCGTAGCGAGCATAATATTTCAGCAGCGGTTGAGTGCTGCTCGCGAAAACGCGCAATTGCCAGGATTCCCGAAGATCAGGCAGCTCGCGTCTGAGGCAGAATTCTCAGGAGGTGGTGAAAAATGCGAACGAAACGTCGCGTCTGCCGGGAGAGGTAACTCGCCAGCGCAAGGAATTCAAATCAGTTTCCTTAGGTTATTAACGTTACTTATCCGTCCTCGTCCTCCCTTGTTTGCACGCTCAGAGACGAATAAAACGAAGGAAATCGTCGAGACGAAGAAATAAAGGAAGCTCGTGTTTGCATATACCGGCTGGCTACGAGATGAATAAACGTCCACGGAAAACTGTTTTCTTGCGGATCTTTCGCTGGCGGACAAGAAGAAATCTCGTACTATTATTACGGACGTCGAACGATGCTTTGTGTAAAAGTTTTTTTAGTAAATTGTAGATTTTAATGACTTACGTACGTTGGAAATGTACGAGACTAGTCAAGACGGCAAGATCGCTGTTGCAATTATTGGCGATTCTTAGATTCTAGAGATTGGCGAAATTAACGTTTACTTTTATTCACACACTAATTTTTCGTTATAATATATTAGGTTGTCGGAAAAGTTTCTTTCGTTTTAGAAGGAAATAATGGATGCACAACTTTCCAATGGAACAAAATGGATCGTACGTGTTTCGATGAAATAATATAAAAGGAACAGGTTGCGCATCTATTATTTCCTTATGAAAGGAAAAACATTTTTATATTATACGTAATATAATAATATATATTATAATTGTTCCCTGTAAAAAGTAGCATCTTAATTTTGTATTTTAGTGAAAATAGTGACGCTGATCGTCTACTAACGATACCTATGAATATTCCCTGATGTTCCTTTGGGAAAAGTTTCTGTTGTAAAATTCAGGCACACTAGCAATTTCTCAAAGTATATATAGCAACGTATTCATTAATCATCTCACTAATCATCATAATATGTACATTTAGGCACGCAATGAAATTCTAAATAGAGGCGTATTTGGGACAACTAGAAAGCTGTTAATGTAATACGAAAGAAAAAAAAATTAAAAAAGGAAAAGAAAAATAATAGAAGATACGTACAAATTTCTTTAACGATTAAAATACAAAGGAAACTGTTTCGCAGGTAATTGGAACAACGTGAAACGATCATTTTCATTCGAAGATCGTCTTTTTTTCTTTCGAAGTTTGCTAGTTTTCACGTAAGTGCATAATTTCCAGAGTAATTAGACGTATGTCGGATATGGCTGTACTAAAAGCGGGGTGGAATTAGGGGGGCGAAGATAATGTCGTAGAAGTGATTTTATCAGCTTTAATGCATGCAACGTTGAAGCGGGGGCTGGTAAATGTCGAGAAGTTAACTCCGCCGGGAGTATAAAATAAAAAGGAAGAAAATAACAGGAAGGAGACTGTACGCTGATTGGGCGGAATTAATATTATCGACGTGGTGCAGTTCTGAATAAACACGATTAAAGTTCTCCCGTTGCGGTAGCAACGTGTCGTAATATGGACCTAATAGCGCGTGCCAAAGGTTAGAATACAATGGCACAGGGGTGGTTTTAAACGATCGAGCCATAGGGTGAAGATTAAGTGCGCACAAGTCCTCTGAGGAAACTTCGTAAATTTAATATATCGGTCCCCGGAATGGCGTGTAAACCGGTTTATCGATGATCTCGCGTGGTACAGGATTATTAATTCGATCGTCGATGACAAATTTTACGTAATCAACATACTCCTCGTGGTACGCGTGAAATTGCAAGACAACTTTCTACTCATGGACTATCGAGTCATGGACCGTGCAACGTACGTACAATGGCAGAGAAAAGAAAGTTTATAAAATCGGACGTATAAAAGTATACTGTAATTTTACAAGATGGACTTATATTTAACAACAGCCATGCAGAAATATAAATGTATATCATAGAATAGAATAGAATAGATGTTACGAGTATGATGTTACAAAATTGTTAGTACGGAATAATAATTTCATAAATAATAATTACATGTTATTATCGTATTGTATATAATTGTACATTATTCTCATAGCCAATTATAATAAGCAATATTTCTGTATGTATTTCACATGTAAGAAGTTTCTATCATCGTCGAAATCATTTTCGCGAGTCGTTATAATTACTCCATTAACTCTGTACCAAATTTAGCCGAAAATTCTATCTGATCAACAGACGAGACTGCAGCGCAACGAGCTCCTGCCTTCCAAGAAGCAGCTCGATCGACAGTGTGGCAGAATGGAGCATTGCCGGAGGGGTGGGAACTGTCAGTGCCAGCAATGCTGTCAACGCGGGAAGCAGCTATGGGCTTTTCGCTGATCAACCACCACCAAGAAGGAGTCCCAGCCCCCTGTTAGGTGCAAGAAGTGACAGACTCAGCCTCGTCTCACCGAACATCGGCAGGAGGGTGAAAGGTCACCGGGCAGTGTTAGGTGAGTGTCATATTTTTGGCGTTTCTTTCTTTTTTTTTTCGTTTTGTCTTTCTTTTTTCTTTTTTGTTACTGAACCAGATTGAACATGAAATTGACCTATCACATCTTGATATTGAAAGAGGTGGGATCAAAGTTCCATTTCTACCCTTTGAAGATTTATTCTAGGAGAATGGTGTTTCTCAACGAGAATCTTTCCATAAATTTTATCGCGCCAAGCATGGAGTACACTGTCGATAAATATTACGAAATGTATTGGTAAAAAGGATTTTGTTCTCGTTCTCTGTTTTCCTTCCAGAAAATGGTGAACGCTATTCTGTGGAGATTTTATGCTTTTAGGTTTCTTTCCTTTGATTGGTAGCTGGATTATATTTTATCATATTTCACTTCCACGTAGGTACATGTTAATTGCCACTTACATGGAGGCGCGTGGGAAATTCGAAATTCCATTTTCAAGATTCATTACAGTAGAGTGGTATTTCTACGTGAGAATCTTCCCATAAATTTTCAAATGCGAAGCGTGGGACGTAGAAGATGGAAGTAGACATAAGTAGTCCATAAATATTACCAAACGTATCGGTGAGCAAGAATTATGTTTCTCTTCCTACTTCTCTGTCCCTTTATCCATGCAAGAAAATTATGCAATCGGTGAAAGGTTATTCTTTAGATATTTTATAATTTTATCCTGCACGCAGGGCTTTCGAAGAGACCCTTTTTCGTTTGATCGATAACTTGATTGCTTTTAATTACTTTTGTACGTCCACGTACATGTTAATTGCCGTTTAAATCGCAACGCTGAATGATCGAATCGTTCATCCGTTGCTACATGCTCTTTGATATCCGACGTCAGTGTGAAACGTCAATTGGAAAGATAGAACGTCGTAGCTAACAACGTTAGTTGAAAAGTTCGAATGCCTTTCGCATTATAGTTCTGGAGAAGTTACGTAGTAAGTTATATTCTTCGTTGATTGTTCGAGAAGTTCGATTAACTTGCTCAATTATTTCAATTAGTGGAGCTTTGGCGACATCTAATTAGTAGACGGCGGCAAATATTTTAATGGAAATAGCAAACTATGAAATTGATCGTTCGATTACTTCTTGCTATCATTGTTAGTTAATGGAAGTTTAAGAAGAATATTTCCATTGTTCCACGGTAATTAAAATCAACAATTGTAAATGAATACACAAAAGAGAAATTACAATTTTCTCTTTTTAATTAAATATATATTTTTGCCATAGCTTTGAATAATTTTAAATTATGTAAATTTAAAAAGAGCGCAGTAAATTCGTGTAAATTACATTCGTGTAAAATCTATTTAATCAATTATCCTACGTCAATATCATATCCTTATGCGGTGTCTTGATTAATTATCCTATTCTTCCATTGTATCTTCTATGAAAAATATTATTTACGTGTATTTTTATATTCTGAAACAATTTTTAGAATATTCCTTTAGATGTAGACGTTAGTGAGAAGTGAATGAACTTATATCTCGATCGATACTTTCTTCTAGCTACCGAATAGCGCAAAAGTCAGAAAATCGTTTATTCGTGGAAGATCCGTACAAGCGTTGGGAATACGTTTGTAAGCAACTGCAAGATCACAAGGGCTTAAGAAACAATCGGCGATGCAATAATTGTACAGCTTCTGATATTTGTACTTACATGTTGGTCAAGCAGAGCGTGGTTATGACAGTTCAATTTTACTATAGTTTCACAGACGACTTTGTCCTCGTGGAGCAATTTCGCGATGAGTAGTTTCCCGCCGCTGGGAAATGCCGCCAGTTCGAAACGAAACTACAGAAACGCCACGCTATTATTTCGTTTCGTGAATTTCGCATCGACGCTCCACTTGTTCCTACTTCGCCTAATCATCTCGAGTACACTAATGAATGCATTTATTACGACGGACGTGAAAATTAAATTTCGCCCGGCTCACTTTGGCTGCGACAAGTTTTCCAAAAAAAGCAATTAATCCTGTTTAAACGAACGACAAGACCAGTTCGATGGCGTTCCTACAAAAGAAACCATTTACGTAAATCTACATGGGCATTTCGAAAATTTCTTTTAAATCTTTGGAAACATAATTGAAAAATGTCCCACTGAATATTGTTTAATCAAGAAAATACTGTGGCTTGTCTTACTAGAGGAGGAAAGATACAATGTATACTACTACACTGTAAATTACATACCTTAAAAATAAATTAAGACACATTACAACTGTGATTCATCTTTTACGAATTTTGGAGGTGAAAAGTCCGAAGGAAAGAAAAATTCGTAGGTTTTAAACGAGTGGTAATCTAAAAGATTAACGTCTCAGAAGAATAAAAAAATAATCCATAAAAACTACTTAACCAAAGGTTAGGTGGATAATATTGGTTACAAATTATAGCTTTCCTTATTATAATTTTAAAGTCACCACAATTAGACCGGTCACTTATAAAATCTACAGCCATTATTTTATTTATTTTATCGCCAAACATCTGAAAAAAAAGAAAGAAAATATACAAAGAAATTTATTAATGACACAATTATCCGAAATGGCTCCACTACTATACTACGACGTATATACATATCTAAATAACTAAATATCATAATCAACTCTTCCAACCACGATATCTATAATTCTACACATTGTACAACAATAATTTTTATTCCACTTATCAATAACTTTTATTCCGCTTATCAATATCCTTCTAATCGTCGCAACTTTCTCATCCATCGTAACCGGAGACCAACATTAGATACGCCCCTGAACCTCGTCTCGTCTCGACCAATGGTTAGGCCCGTTTAGTAGCAACTCGAGGATGTGTGAAGAAGAAACCGGTTATCCCCACCACTGGCGGCAAGAAGGGAGCAACGCTCCCACTAAGAAAGGTGCACGAGCCTCGTGAATTTCGTGACATCCGGGGGCCTTTCACGTGTTCTCGGCTATTGTGGCACGTAACACGAGATTCCGACGTTAGTGCGCGCCTCCGACTACCTGGCTAGCGTTTACCTGCGAGGTTCTTTACTAAACGACTTGGAACCTGTGATCGCCTCGACTCGAGTCGCTTTCGCGAATTTTCTGCACGGCACGTGATACACGACTTCTAACAAGTGTAACGGTGTACGATTATCGTCGGGATTCTAACTGGACATCGGGCATGTAAACAATAAAGTGAAAGTGAAGGAAGCGTCTTCATGTTGGTGTTTGAACGTAGTATAAAAGTTGATGATCCGAATAATCTTCTAGAGAGTTGAATTGAGTGATACCGAATACTCGAGGATATTATATTGTGAATATTAAAGGTACATTTGAGAATTAATAGCTTCGTTTGGAAAAGGGAACATCGTCCAGCTCTTTGTTTTAGATCGTAATTAGAATTTGGGTGATTCCTTTTGAGACTGTTCGAGCTGAGTTCGAAGAAGAGGACTTTGTTTTAAACTTTCAGTCCAATTTGAGAAGCATCTTTCCAGGCCGTTAGACTTGACTATTCAATTTGAAGGAGAAGATACCGATCGAGGTGCTCGTTAAACGTTTTAAACTTTCACTAAAATTTTAGAAGCTCCCTTCGAGACTGTTGATTGTTCAACTTTGCTTCCCGATTAATAGTAAGAAATTGCTTCTGAAGCAACAATCTGTGATAGGTTCAGTGTTTATTTCATTTATATAAAAGAATGTTTCGCGTTATGTTTCCGGTAGTTTATGATAAATGCAGACCACAGGAGTCTTCGCCGGACGATGTGGCATACCTGAATGGTCAGCCATCGTCTCGGCCAATCGTCTTTCACGCTTTGTTTACGTCCTCGTGTCTGGCCACGCGGTTGGCTACTCTGAGTCGCTTGTCTAAAGAGGCTCTCAGTCCACGATTGTTCGAGTGGTCGGTTGTTTCTCCGTGAAAATCCAAGAAATATCTTAACGACAGTGATTCATCGACTACATCGTGTCATCGATAATCAGGTGTTATAGGTTAGAGTTAAGTAATTACAATAAAGTTGACAAGTTCTTTGGTTGAACGTCGTCTGAATTTAAAGCGGCGTTACCCATGGTGCGGTGCGTGGTGTCGAAATGTCGAAATCTCGAAAGATGCGAAGAAAATATCGCATTTCTTGGATAACTTCGAACTGTCTGAAAACATGCTTTGTTAGAAGATTTACCGAGAATGCTGAAGAATAATGGGACAACAGTAGAGTTAGTGGGAAGCATCCGATTGAACGTCCATCCTCTGACCAGGACTTTCTGGTAATTCGAGCGACCTTTGGTAACGTGATCGCTTTTAGAAAACAGGATAGTTCCTTACAACGACACGAGGAACCAGACTTCGCGGTCGCGTAACCTGCACGCTGTCGAGAGTTAGTAAGTCGACACTTTACACCTTACTTCAGTTTCGCGCACTTATCACCGGTTAAAACGCCGCCACCGCGTCTTTCATGTCCACGAGAGCAGTTTTCGTTTTCGTAAAGATTGGAATGCTCTTTCGTAAAATCTATATTCCTTCTGAAATCGTATATCGATATATACATCTCATTTAACCTAAAATGAAAAGATCCAAGATTCTGACGTTTCGTGATTCGATATATCGAGCGTATCATTTTAAGTACGACTTTTACGACTTTCGATAAAGGACTATTGGGGTTCGTCTCGTTTAACCTAATGTTTTGTGATTGTGATATAGCAATTGAAAAATTTACTATAATTCGTGCTAAAGGATTTGAAATTCCTTTGAGACTTTGTCATCTCGTCTAACGTAAGACTTTTGTGATGCGATATATCGAGTATAGAATTTGAATTACGGCCTTCGGAACGGACTATTGGGACTCCTTCAAATGGAAAGAAGATTCAAGATTCTAACGCTTTGTGACTCAATATTTGAATAAAATATTATTATGATAACATGTGATAAGGGATATTAAATTGCTTTGGAACCTCCTCGTCTCATCTAACCTAAGATTTTTGTGATTTGACATATTGAGTGAGAAATTTTTATTATAATTTGTGATAAATTTTAGATTCCTTTGGGATTAATAAAATCTATATTCTTTCCTAAATCCTATATATCTATACATGAGCTTGATTTCACGTAAAACAGAAAGAAGATCCAAGATTCTAACGTTGTGTGATTCGAGTGAATAATTTTCACTTTAATTTTTAATAAAGGATTCCAAATTGCTTCGGGACTCGTCTCGTTTCACTTAACCTAAAACAAGTAAGAGCTCCAAGATTCTAACCCTTTGTGATTCGATATACCCAGTGAAAGATGTTCGTTTCAGCATTCGATAAACGACTCGAAATTGCATTGGGATTGAATTGAATTGAAGTTAGATGATCAGAAGGTGCAAAGGATCGGAATAGCCATTAAGCTAATTACGTCAGCACGGTCTGATGGACTGGCGTGGGAAGTCAGTCGTGTTAATGTTGTCATAGCTTCTAGAGGACATATACGTATGAAGCTCTAAAAGGAACGCTGTAAAATTCTCTAGAACGTGTAATAAATAAGTGTTGGATATTAAGAAGAAGGCGTTGGCCGTGTGCGGAGGGTGATCGTTTCTTTAAGTTTACATCCGTGAAATAAAGTGGCGTGCCAGGATGCGGTCGAAGAAAAAACAATATCGTTTCGCGAGATATCGAGAGCGTCCCCTGGACAGAGACGCGACGAAAATGAACAGAGCAAAGCTTTGAGGGACACACGGTGCAAAAGGTGGAGGACCTTGCCGCATCCCGCAGTGAGAAGAGCAAACCGGTTTCTGCATTTGGTGCAACGACGCGTCCGCCTCGTTTTACCCGGCGAGAGTTTTCGGCAAGAAATTTTCACGTAACCCGTGCTACCGTTACTTTTCTAATTCCCTCTCGTTGGAAACTGTCACGTCTGGCTTTCACTCTTCATGGAAACGTGTCGTAGCCGTGGCTGGATGAAAACTTAGGGTATGTTTCTCTCCATTTCTTTCTTTCTTTCCACCATTTCTTTTTTTCAAGGACGACACAGGTGCATCTCTATCTATCATTTTTTTTAAGGTTATACTATTTCCAGCTTTCTTCGGTAGCTATGATTTCATGATTTTTGTGAAATTAATGTTGGAAACACTGCCAATTACTATTCCCCTTTTCTATTTTTATTGAAAGTAAATAGCTGATAATGTGTTTTGTTGCACGTATTTTAACTAGAGGAGAATTTCTGTAGAAAATGAATGTGATTGATTAAAATACAATGGAGATGTCTGCCATTGTTGGGAAAGGCGAATACGATACGAATATTATTATGATGAAATATTTTAGTGGGTAATAATAACTTTATATAAGTTCATGTATATTCATATTTTTATAAATAACATAATGGGATTTCAGCAGAAATTTACTTCGGCTACTAGATGTTGTGTATTTATGAAAAATACATGAAAATTACCATAGCACAACAAAGTATACAAAATAGAACATCATATATTTATATAAGGTTATTAATGAGAACAATAAAACCTTGTAATATTTGGTGCATAATAAAAACCTAGATTTAATTATGTTGATAAAAATACGAATTTGCGTAGACATTCGCAATTTAATTAAATAACGTGTACATATTATGCTTTGCATATTTTATATATTTTTGCATGTAGTGAGCTTTTAAATTCCATAAGTACATAAAAATTCACGGTTGACCTATCATTTGCAATTCTAGATGTTCCATTTTCCTGACATTAGTAAAAAAAAAAAAACAGTTTCTGGTCATAGAATTTTAAGAAAGTGATCAACTGTACGAATCGAGTGAAAGTACGCGATGGATCGAATACAAATTGCTATTAATTAATCGAATATGAATTATGAATATTAATAAAGTCGCGCAAAAGTGCGGTTGATACGACAAACGTTTCTTCTTCGCTTGTTCCTCGTGCGAGAGATAGCGTAATCAGAGCATGCGAAATAAAAATATTTGACGTGGAACAGGAAGATGAAGTTTTATTTTTGCACCAACGTCGCTCTGGGCAACGATTAGGATTCAAATTTAGATTCAAAGGACGATGTCCACGGAATCTTTTCAATTTTTCATTCTTCTCCTTTCGCCACTTTGTTCTAAATCCTACTGATGTTGCTCTATCTTCCTCCGTGTATTTTAGAGTATTTTCATTTTATTCCATTCTTCGATTACTAATCCATCAAAAACTGATAGTAGAACGCTGGTATTGGGAACAATGGGGTCATTCGAACGTCCATTGTATCGTATCGCGTCGCGTCGCATAGCGCAGCAATTATTATACGTTCAATTAAAAATCATAATCGTAAAGTGGCATCGTAGCAAACAGAGAACTTTATACGAAAGCTAGAATGTTATTTCATTCTTCTGTTATTAATCCATCAAAAGCTAATTGTAAAACGTTTGTACTGGAAACAATGTGATCGTGCAAACGTGTATTGTAACATATTGCGCTATATACTGCAACGATTATTATACTTTTAATTGGAAAACTCATCGTAACCATCGTAGCAAACAGGGAATTTTATACGAAAGCAGCAACTTGTATTTTTATGAGGATGAAATTCCAACATCAAACGTTAAATGAATTCTCCGAGAAGCCTAAAATTTCATTTCAAAAGAATCTCTGCTGCTTCAATATCGAGAAATGCTTTGGAAGCTTATACTTATTTCTTGTTCACTGTGTCGGCGAAATTAAAAAAGATCGATGGACGTAATACGAATCAAAGTGATTCTCTTTAGAGAATCGCGGATGTGGAAAAAACACGAAGGCGTAACAGCTTCTATCCGTAAAAACGTCCAAGTGTTACTGTAAATGCGTTATCTTCCGTGCCGGAAGCGGATATGCTGTACCGTACAGAATCTTATTTTCTGTGCACGCGATCATGTGTGGGAGTGTGGGAATGGGTTCTTGTTCGGCGAATACGCGAGAAACGAAAAGAGATCAGGGTCAGTCTGTTCGTTGAAATATACGGCGCGAAACGGTCAGCGGAAATCTACTCTTTTATTGACCGCTCAAACAATTTTTCATCTTCAAACGTTTGTCGCAAATGCCTATTTCCTTAATTCTTTACGTACGCTATGTTGATGAAGGAAATTTGGTGAAATTTGCGTACGGAGAAAAATTCATAAATGTCCGTCTACTTAATAATGTAAATGAGAAACGATAAAGTAAAATTACAATTAAAGATTCTTCCCGTTGAAACATAATTTTTGGTTCCGAAAGACTTCGGCGAAAACGAGCACTAGAGTTTACTGTGCATAAAGGGAATTTCATAAACGTCTGTAAGCTTCTTTTCGAAATATAATTTTTGGCTGCGAAAAGCTACGCTGCGAAGGAGCCCCAAAGTATTGTCATATCAGGAAACGATTTCCTCCTTTTATTATTTCGTTTAGCGTGGAATTACGATTAGGGAAAGAAGATTGGTAATAGAACTATGAGAAAACGATCGATTCATAGTTTCTCGTAGAAAGTTCGTAGCTTCACATTATGTTTTTGGCGGATTTAAATGATCGTTTGCGGAGTACGAAGGTCTGCGCTGTTTTCTCACGCAGTGAATATTTCCTCGCGCATCCTCCAATTTAATTTCTCTGATATAAATTACAATAATAAGTTGCTTCAGTCGTCAATTCGTCAAGCTCTGTTGTCGTAAGAAGATGCAATTTCTGATAAAAAAAATATTAGTTCTACGAATATCGTGGCGTATAAACTACGACGAAGAACACAATTAGCAATATTCCCGTATTTCTCTAATTTCCTACGTCTCGCACAGTTTTCCTTCTCGCGATATTCATCAAGAGTTTTCCTCTGTCTGTTGCAATTAACCAGATATACCTAGAAAGATAAATAAGCAGCAGCGAACTTCTGTTGATGTGGGCCGATGCTATCTGTTCGCGTGAAATTTTCAGTACAATACGCCGCGTAACAAACTTCGATCCATTACTTAATTTGAAATTCCGGATGAAACGCGGTGCACGTTTCCCCTTGTTGAGAAACAAAAACAGATCCAAGCGTGAAGTGCACATCGTTTGCAAAAACACGATTGCTTTCTTGATAGTCACATGACACTGCGATAAAAACGTGCGGCAACTGACGCGTTATCTCGGCAATTGTGGCCTGGTGCCTGCGGAACAATCACGAGGCGATTTCTACGCAACGATTTTACGACTGCAACCGAGAGAATATTCCAGGAGAATACGATTTGCTTTCCTCTTTATGTGTATACACAGTTTACAGTTTCGCATATATAGCGTAGCATCGTGAGTCGTGATATATTTCCACATCGATAGATTCACGCTGCCGTGATCCGTCATCTTCAACACTAGAACTACCGATAGTTAACACGAAGCTATTTCAACCAAAACCAGCCAAAATGTCTGGTTTTTAAAAAATACGTAATAGTAGAATATTTTCATATTTATCGATCTATTACTTTCTTACAGAAGCAATTCCATGTTATGTAGTACATTTTTGCTATTATTAATCCATCTGGGATCCCTAAACGAGGGTTGACACATTTATAAAATTGTAGAACCAGTTATTTTCACTGGTGTGGTATCGCTAGATCTAGCGATCGATCCGGAATTTTCCTGATAACTGGTATCGTCATGTCGAATGATACGCGGTAAAAATTTTCAAAACGTGTGGCAAGTTGTAGAAAACGAGGAAACTGGTCAATTGGGGTTCCATAAACAGATGACAGGATCCTTTTACACTTTGACAAGTATCAGCCATTTTGACTGGTATTGGTACAAGTAGCCTTGATACAAAATTATTTTGAGTTTGAATATGTTGAAGGTCACCGCTTTTAAGAAAACTCTACATCTGGTCTTTTTAGCTTTCTAAAGCACTGAAGCCATCGACAGCGTATAGACAAAAGACTGCGACAAAGGCAGACCATAAACAGTCGACAGGCGACGTTGGTTTCGGGGTTTTTCAGTTATAGAGTAACACTGCTAGCGTGCGGATCTGGACCAGCTCATATTATTATTTCATTCTTGTAATTTTCACTTCCGTATTTCAAATACATTTGTCTACCTTATAATTTATCCACGCGTCTCTCTCATTATACATCTAATAACCTCAACAAAATAAAAAAGAAGATAAAATTCATTATATTATTCTTTTAGTTATCGTTGCGAAAGTCATTACATCATTGCGGGAAGAAGTATAACATGAAGTAGGAATTTGAAAATAAAATTGTAAAAGTGGTAGTTATAGTGTTAAGTTTCCAGGCACACGCATCGTAGAATCCTAGAATATCGTAGGAATTTCGTGCACGTGTTTTGTTTTGAGGATATCTTACAGCCTAATGTATCGTCTTACCGAGCTCCCTTTTTTTATCGCTGAGATCTCTCTTTTAACGTTCTTGCTGTGAGTCCTTCTTTTTTTCCTCACAATGCTCCACCGTTGGAACTTGCCTCTTCTTGCGTGACACTTGCAGTTACCCAAATTTCTGTCTCACTGTGCCTCGATCTTTCTCTTTTTTGCCGCAGTTGTCTTTTTTTTAGCTTTGCGTGGTTTTCTCCTTGCAATTGAAGTTTCTGCTTTTTACGTCTCTGCGTTAGCTTTTTAATTGGTGCGATCTCTTGTTCCGGAGTCAACACGTTCACTGTCACGCTGGTCGTTCTGCGTTACTAAATATTTAACGAGCATCGAAATAAGATAAATTTCGTGGACTAAGAAATTGCGAACAACGTGAACGATTTGGATGACATCGTGGGGAAGAAAATAAGCAAACGCGATAGAATATTTTGCGATAATTAAATGTTTCGCTGCACTATGTTTCATTATATCTCGGCTGCCAGAGTAAAGTATATGAAATTCGCATGACAGTTTACGTGCTACGAAACCTGCCCCCGTGTTGGAAAGACTAAGCAGACTGGCAGAAATTGTTCTGGTTAGGTAGAAATTAATTATTAACGGCGACACGGTAGAATATATCCTAGAAGGTTATTGTCAAAGGAAAGTCCCTGCGGTGATAAATTATTCCTCGCCAATAATGCGAGCAGGACATTGTACACGGAAGTGGAATCCCCAGAAACGTCCACGTCAGTCCGCTATTCACCAGCAACAATTTTGGAGAAAGTGACCAGTAATAACCACTGACTGACCACGGGCTGGAGTCTGTCCACGTCTGATAACCAGTCGCAGTTGATAGTTTTGAAATAGTTTTGAACCTTTTAATAATCGTAGTAGAATCGAAAGGATAGGAATTGAACTCGAGTGTCGTTTATCCTTTCGTCAGTCTTTCTTCTTTTTCTCCTTATCCGTTTAAGTACGGGTACATTTTCTTCGTTTCCAGCCAAATGGAAAAAGAATAGACAGAAGGAAAAAGAACGGGCAAGCGGGAGAAGAAAAATACAGCGGTACTTAAAGGGTTCAATAAAATATATTTATTACGATATCGAGGTATATAAGTCGCAGTATGTTATTGCAAACTTTACTTCATTTGACCTGTAATTAATACTGAGAATAAAAATTTCAATCGTTCAATGTTTATGTCGCTTTAAAGCGTCTCCCAAGAGATTCTATGTTAGAAGAGTAAAATTGGAAACCTCGTACATTAGGAAACTAAGATTTTAAATTCCGTATATCATCTGAATCTCTCCGGTTCGTAACTGTATCCGAGGTGGCCTAATTGCGGTACAACGATGGGATATCACGCGGGTAAATGGTTCGATATATTATTTATGGATCCTGAGGAAACCCGATTGCGTACTCTCTGTCCGTAATCTTTTATCTCCTGTACGATACAAATTTTGCATCAAATTACCCGCGTACGTTGGTAGTTTGAAACTATCCGTTACGAGAACATTACCGTTCACCCTTCTTCCTGTCACAGACTTGAAGAAAAACAGTCCGGAAAAGGGCGGCACCTGTATTACAGGTATTGACATACCGGGTGCTCCACAAATAAATATTTCACCCTATATTTTTTGGCGCTACCATTTTATTTAATTTTATAGTAGGATTTCTTTTTTAAATTTATTCAGTAACGTAAATATGTAACAGAATACAGGAAGCTTGAGGCTTGTTGGAAAATAATAAGGAAAAAACTTTGTGGAGTGATTTCTTCTATTTAATTAGAAATAGAATTAATATGATATATAATGAGATGCACAGTACAGAATACTAAGAGATTTAATTTAATTGAGAATATAGAAGAAAATAAATTGCATACTAACTTTGATACGTCATGAAGTGCGTAATAAAATATTCAGGATATTGGAAGTCCTATAAGAATTTATAAAAACGATATTCATCGTAATTGAATAATTACAAATTTTAAAAAGGAATTGCAAACTAATTTCTCCCATTAATATTACTAATTTCGCTTTACGACCGAGTCTCTATCTCATTCATAGCCCCATTAGATAATTTGTTACACTGAGAGCCACCCTCTGACAGATTTTACCACGAATATTCGTATTTGAAGATAAATTCTGTTTCCATGTAATTCCACGTTTGCTGCCTCGTTTACAGAAATTCCGATTGGTCCTGGCTTTCCGCGAACGACGTAACTTCAACGACGGATAAAGGAAAGTTCAACATCGACACGCATGAATTTCAATATCTTTCGTACCAACAATTTTTCCTCGTACTATTAACAATCATTTATACTATGATTTATATTATACTTAACCATTACTGTTATTAAATGCAAGTCCATTTCGTAAAATTATGCTATCTTTCCATATTTCTTATTTTACGAACTTTCTTCTGTCCACCACTGTACTATCGGAAAACTTGGAAATTCCCGATCGTCGCAGACTCGAAGTTTCGAAAAAAAAAAAAAAGAAAAAGAGAGAAAAAACACTAGAATAGTTGACGTAGATAAGTAGTAGGTACACCACAGAGACCTTACGTGTTTATTCGTGATAGCCAAAACGAATGATCATCGTAGATCCTTCCATCCCTGATCGTAAAGCTCCCAAAGGATACAGGAAGTTTTTAACAACTTTCGACTGTTGTTATCTCTGTGGATAGTAACCGAGATAAATCGAAGAGCGGGAAAGTTCGTTGGAAGCTTGGGAATTTTTTCCAGACCACCCTATAGATGGTGAACCGAAAAGCAGGTGGCCTTGAGGCTTCGCTCTTTTATCCGCATTTCGATGATCATCCAATTTGTTTGTCAGCCTAGTAGCGTAGATTACCTACGAGTTCGCTAATTTCTGTTCCATCAACTTCACCTCGAAGAAAATTCGACGACTTTTAGAACCTGGAATCTCCGTTATCGGGATTCCGCTTAATCCCATGATTCTTTGCTGGATTAACGCCAGAACTACCCGAGTCGTCAAACCGATGGATTTCGGATTTTCTTCTTTTCTTTTTTTGCAATTATTGCAAACATACGGATATTTTTGCCAAAATTAATATCGATTTTTATTTAATTAAATTACACGATTTATTTAGATAAATTAGTGTGGATACATTTATTTTCATTACTGTCATTTGGATTATATTAATTTACCGATAGTTTTAGCGTCAATTTTTAGCAGCTTTAGGATTGTTATAGTTGTACGATCTACTTTCATAGAATATCTTTAACGTTATAACGTAGATCGAGGACGATGGAATTATTTATTGAATTATTTATAGAACATTCAACGAGGATTTTCTCCGTTATTTTTGCAAGTGGGCAGCTCTGGATATTTCCGCATATTTTTAATGGGACTGTAGTAGTTGAAATATTTATTAGTTCGTATAACATTTTCCAAGTCGAATAATTTTATATATTTTACGAGTAAAGCAACGTCGCTGGTAATACAATTATTCATTGAACTCGCTCCAGAATCTTCAATGAGGATTTTACGGCTGGAATATTCAATATTTCGTGTAACATTCTCGCAGTTAAATATTTTCGGATATTTTACAATTAAAGTAAATCGATGTTGATGAAACTATTCGTGGGATTAACTCTGCCGCTTCTAACGACAATTTTATCCAATATTTTTCCAATTGCATAATCTTACACGTCCCAAGAAGGAAACAAAGTTTCATCGACAATTTGACGAGACACGTCTTTTTCTTCCGCTCTTTTCGTATTTCCAATGAGGTGTACGGCCCTGAGCCTAACGAAATTCGAACTCACCTGCCCCGATGTCATGCCCAGATGCCCAACAGTACTATGCATCTGTTGCAAGCCTTCCTTTCAGTCGGTGTCCTTCCCTGCTGTCGTAAGGACCTATCTTCCGGTGCAGTACCCGCGTTACTCTTTTCACGACCAAGGTTCGGTCGATAGATCTTCCTCTCAGTGATTTCAACGAGCGTGAACTTGGAAAAATCCTAGCCGCACGGTGAAATCGCAAGTAGAAAGTGAACGCTGAATTAACACCGAAGATCACGAGGAATTGAAATAGTGGAGAAACTTGAAATACAGAAAGAACAAAGGATACATCGTAAATTGTTAGGTGAGTGAAAGTATTAGAAATGTGTCGCTTCTCGATTGATATCGTAGACAAATTCGTGATACACAGTTTGCTTTCAGTGTTACGTAATTTTGGAATATTACGTGGCACTCGAATTATTTCAGTAATTAAATTATTAACTGGACTCGATCAAACAGTTGGAATTAAAGTTAATAAGAAAATACGTGGGATTTTAGGAACATTTGAACTGTGTTGATGATTGTGTAGTATTATATAGAGTGGTCCTAAATTACGTGGCTTTAGGGTACTTTTAGAGCGCTATGCTTCCGTGTGTATCACACAGAATGAATAACATTTGCGAATTAATAAAACGAATCGATAAAATGACCAGCAATCACTATCGGTAGATAGTGAAGTTTTATGCATTTGTAAGAAATTTACAAATAATTGGTATAATACTAGTGAGATACTTCACCGGGTGAAACAATTTTCTACCTAACTTTCTGCTTTCCTAATTGTGTCTTCAAGTCTCTGAATTTGCATGAAAATCCGCCGTCTAATTTTCAGTAATAAGAAAGGAAATAAAATTTGTTAAATCACGGGTCGTCAGTTTCGAGTTCGTAAAATTGTCAAATTAGAAAAAAGAGAAAGAACGAAGTCTATAATCTGTAAATAGAAAATTTACTAATACTACAAGACGGTATTGGTGTAAAAAATTGATGCATTAAATTCACGAAGCCCTTCGATGGTTGGAGAAGGAACGTTAAACAAATAAAGTGTAAAAGAATGACGGGGATATTTGTGAGATATGGACATGGAATGTCATAAGAGGAGAACGACAGCGGAGAATTCTGTCCGTGAAGGACCTTATTGTGCCGAGTATAGCGTAGCATGATAATAACCACATAATGTGCGTGAATCAAGACTGCAGTCGCATGAAGATGCATTACGTGGCTCTTTGCTGCGTCATTGCGAAGGTGATATATTCTTGGAAATGTCCATTATCAATCGATAATTTACATTTTCATGGAGAAATAATTGCTCCATACTATTTCCAATAGAAAACGAAGTGGCGAAATTTTTAACATAAACAATACTACCTGTAACGATTCTTTCGTATTTTTCTAATGTTAGCTGAATGAATTTTTCAGAGACGCGAGATTGCGTGGAAAACCGTTAGCGAAGTGGCGAAATTTTTAACATAAAATTTGAACAATGCTACCTGTGACGATTCTCTCGTATTTTTCTAATGTCAGCTGAATGAATTTTTCAGAGACGCGAGATTGCGTGGAAATAATATCTAAAATCAAATTTTCACGAGCCATTATGCATATGTATAAACGATTCTATCTTATTTTTCTAAGTCGGAGAAAGTGTTCTGACAATGGCAAAACGACATTACGTCGAAATCCTTTCAAATTTAGGTGAAACGTGGTGCATATTAATCGTCGCAGCTTTCCAAGCGATAGAAATTTGTCGACAATAGAAAATAGAAAACTGTCGGGGAAGATTCTGTCGGAACATCTGACACAAGTTTTCGGCAAGAGACGATCGATAAAAATTCAATCATATGGTTGGAAACCGAAGAAACTTCTTGGCATTTTAGAAAGATATCAGCGTAACACGAAGAACGCATATACGAATTATTAATCTGGTCTTTCGTGTTTAATTCACGTGCAATCGTTTCTGCGCTCGTATGTTTCGTTAATATTACAGGTAGCTACGTTAGACCATAAAAGACATGCTAATACCGATATCGTAAAGCTTGCCGCACCGTTAGCGAAATCTTGCAGCGCAAAAACGATTAGACAGGGCTTAAGCCCGAAAGCCTCGATCAACAATTCCAATAATCCAGCCGGCTTCAAAATCACAGTATTCTGAAAAGTATCGCGTTTAGCCAGATTATCGTACAAAATATTACACAACGCAGCAATTGTCCTGACTCGTTTTAACGATGAAATGTTCAAAGAGGAAGGAGAGAAGGTACGTAACAGATGCCCGTGTAGGATCGCATGCGCTAAATTCGCTTGATGTACGACGTATTTTGTAATCGACAACTCGGAAACGAATAACCGCAGAAGCTTTATCGACCAGGCCACGTGTGGACACACCTACGTTTAATAACGAATGCAGATCGCTTCTCTGATGCTCGCTGCCATGTAGTTTCTATTGTAGAATCCACTTGCACCATTGTACTCGTGTTATTATATTTGACAAGATACTTGTTAGACGTTTGCTTCTCTAATACTAACGAGATTGCTTAATAGACAAAGGAAAGTTTACGAGTCGCTTTTACGAATTAGCGTCTGCTGATAATGAAAGAAACGATAGGAACGAAGCAATTTTAGAAGTAAATCTTGTAAATTGTCGCTCGTTCTGGTAACAAGGGAAAGAACGTTTTACGAATAAATGTGATAAACAGCAACTCGGAGAAATTTTATGGAGAATTTTTAGAAACCACAACTTGCTGGTAACAGGGCGAATGAAACTTTGCAAATTCTAACTGGTCGGTAATGAGGCAAAGAAAATCTTGCCAGCAAATTTAGCAAACGACAACTTGTTGGTAGTAAAAGAACGGAAATTTTAGGAATATCTTTGGAGAAGTACGACTTGTTGGTAATAATGCAAGCGAAAGTTTACAAGGAATTTTATAAATTAGACGATTCAGTGAGAAAAGTACATGATATCTTGATATATCTGGAGCATTTCCCAAAACATTTCCTCGAAAATTCGAACAAAATGTGCAACCTAAATGCAAATCTTCCAAATCGAAGAATCGATAAATTGTCCATTGACAGATCTAATCTTTACCTTATGGTAAACAAAGTAGAAAATTCCGATATTGTAACGTAGAGCAATTGCAAAAAGTATTGCAACACCATTGGCATTTGCTAATATACCAATTACGTTAGCTGTGCTAAGTTATCAACACGCACTAATTAATCAGGCCAAAGTACACCTAATAGTATTCTCGTATTATTAAAAAAATTAATTTATATTTTACGTTATGCCACGAAATTAAAATGTAGAATCCGATAAAAATAACGAAGCTTCTCGCTGAAAAATAAAGGCTATGTAATTAATACAAATAAATGCTATGGTTTTAATAAATTAGAAATTACAAGTACTCGTACTTAATAAATGTTACAAATAATGTTACAAGCCATTGTAAGAATCGGATGTAATGAATCTTAAAATTGCATATCGCGGTGCTAGTTTATTTTCACGATTGTGCATCGATTGCAAATGCTGCTTTTGACAGATGAACCAACGTCAATTCAAACAGCAGATCTAATACACGTGTTTCGATAGACGAGCGTGATATGTGACGCATGAAATCGCTGTACACGGAAATATATACGCAGCATACAATCGTCTGATATGCGGTTCGTGACCTGTAGTGTGCTAACGCACGACGGTTCGATCACGATTTTACGTAAATCTACATCGGCAATATGAATCTAGCGAATTTACGGAAGCGGCGAACGTGAATCCATCCGAGAGAATAAATCCAATCCCGCCAAGGGAAATGAACAGTCTCTCATTTCCGATTTTTCTCCCACAGAAGCTTGTAAAATGTGTTTTATACGCGCCACTGTTTTTATCTCGTCGAAGTTTTGATCCGCAGGGAAACGACCGACTCGTTCATGCTCGACTCCTTTTTTCCAGGCACGAACGGGTGCAGCATTCTTAATTTCGATACGTTACGATATTCTTTCTTCATCAAAATATTCATCAAGTTTCTCAATTACTACGAATCCGTATCCTTGTGATTATAGTTGCCTCGCGAAAGTATCCCAACGCGTATAGAAATTCCTTATGAATATATTACGCGCGTTACGTAAAACATTTGGAAATTTAATGCTGCAAAGAGACACGGCTATTGAATTGATTATGTTAATGAAACGTATGTGCGAGTATTACGATGAAATGTACCGTACGAATGAGATTTTTTAACGTTTTGCACAACGCACGAATTATCTCTATACCGGTGCGGCAATTGAAGCAGCTGCGAAAGAGCAGAGGCCAAGGAAGACGGTTGTTTCAAACATTTTATTTAATGGAAAGGGTCATCGAGTAACAATTAGTTTTTATTTAAATGGAAACCAGTGATCGATAAGTGTGACAGAAATTCCTCGAAGAATTAAATCAAGAAATGTTAATTTTTGATCGTCCTCGTTACGAATAACCGTTATGAACGATTAAAATTTTGTTTGGCAACCGGCAGCCGCTATCGATGAGGGAAATTTAATTTTCTGATTATCAGTAGCCGATATAAATGACCGGGAATTTGTTTGATTACCGATAATCATTATCGACGTGAAAAATATTTTCTAGTCACATTCGGCTATTGTCGATTGTTAGCGACATTATCGATAGAACGGAGTTAAATAAATTAAAGAAATATACCGTTTCGTATGATAAGAGTAGAGACATAATGCAGAGCTTCGATTCGATAAAAGCAAATTTTAAATCCTTCGAGTTGTGCCGCTATTGATACGAAGCAACGGTGTAATAATTATATAGAGTCTTATGAATTTTAATTTGATTTTAATAAAGTGATTTTAAATCGAAGGAAAATAAAAAGAAGAATATATATATATACGAACTGTGATAATTCCCTGCGCATGTTTATCTTTCAAAATCGTTGTTACATTCTGTGAAAATTATTTGTCTGGAAATATTGATATTTGGTAAAATTAATTTAGATTAATATTTAATAGAATATTAAGAATTGGCTTTTATGACGATTATAAGCTGTAACTTTCCAAGTTTCCTTTGCAGCATCGAACCTTAATCATCTACGAGTATCTGCGAATAATTTCACGATCCACTGTATATTCCGTAAAAGTAATTAGAAAATCATAAATTTGCATAAAAAACGTGCTTCACATGACATTTTTATTGCCTGTATAATCTTTTTTCTGATGAATATTCTCGTTAAGCGTATCCTTTGATATTTCAGCGAGGCAAGTGCTTTACGTGTAGCCTGCGTTATTTCGATAATTCTTTAATTTTCCTCTGTACCGGCAGCTCGTAAGAATTTTTCAAAATTCAACCGCACGTTGCATATTTCACGCTGACAGTATTAACGCTTCGGGGAGTTTGCCTCTAACTGCATCATGCACAACGCTGGCTATGCCAGTGTAAGTATAAATTGGAGTATAAACTACCTTTTGTAGTGCAAAAAAATGCATTATCCTCTTCTGTCTTTCATCTTTCTCTTCCTCGCGTATTCTTCGTCGATTCACTTTCACTTTTTCATTTTATCTCGAGGAAATTCCGCCTTTCTTCCTCGTTTTTTTCTTTCTTTCTTCCCTCTTTTTCCCGCAGAATTACTCGGCGACATCTCATTTGTCTCTCGACCACGATATTATCTGTTTAGAATTCGTGAAATAAAGTCGATCTCGTCGGAAAGAAAACTGAGAAAATTTTGGCGCCAATTAAGACTTGAAATTCTTTTTAACACGAAGATTCACAAATTTTCCAATTTTTCACTTTTTTTGGATTAAACAAAGTCCTTTAAAAAAAAAATCGTTCGAAAAAGTGGTTGGAGAAATTTTAGCAAAATAAAATTCGTATAGTAGTTTCCATTTTAGTGGTCCGCCGATGTAGGTGCGTGTCTCGTGACTCAAAGCTACTCACGTACTGTATCACGTTCCGCTATATTTTTCTTTGCTGTACGGTCCGTGTCTTTGATCTATTTCTCGTTGTAACTACTCTAATTGCAACGGTTTCTCTAAATTGGCAGAAACAAACTACGAACACGTTTCATCTATAACATTATATGTATGTACAGTTTCCCCTCTGCAACAATATAGAAACATAGAACGTGTATTACGTGGTTTCACTTTTTAATTAACGATCATCTAGCCTTTCTAGTTGCCGGTGTACTTGCAGAGCTTGCATTAATGATGCATTAAAACTTCGCAAGTTCTAATTGCGCCTTATAATTAAAGATACTTTGAAAAATTGCGTTAAATCGATCAAGAAAAGATTGTTAATTAATTCGAAAAATTGCATTAAACGGACTTCAAAAGATCTACCGGGCTTCTACAACCGACGATCGAAGTTACTCTGAAAAATTGCATTAAATCGATTTTAAAAAGTTGCATTAATCTTTCACAATTTATCATTGAAATTACTTTGAGAAATCGCATTAATAGACTTTTAAAAATGTGCTAGATTTATAATTAAAATTATACCACTCGTAATTAAAAAGTTCGTTCCAAAAATTGCATGACCTCAACGTAAAGAAAAAGTTTGCTTTGAGGAAAATTACACAGTGGCTACAAAAGGTATCGACGTACGCCGTTATTTTCCAGTGAAGCGTTGCTTTATCACGTTCTTCGTCTCATTTCAATGATAACAAACTTTCGTAGTCGTACAAAACGGTGTGCCAATATTAAGTGTAATATTAACTGCTGTATAAAACCGACTTTCTAATTTTGTGAAAATGTGAAAGCAGAAACGAATTTTTAATATTCCACACTATTTCAAGTCAAGTGCATGATCCAATTATAATATCTTTATTGCAATGCAATTGCAACATCTTTGCAATAATCCAGTTGTAACACTAACGCTATAATCCTATCGGTCGTATGAGAATTATAAATTACAATACTCTGAATAAATTATAGAGAATCGAACTCGATCGATCTTGTATATCATTCATCGGCAGTTTAATCGAAGTTTCATGTCGTCTGAGTTCGTCGTATGTTAAAGTGCGATCGTAATGATCGACGAAATCGGGACCGGTGAATTTTTCATTAAAATATCAGGGAAAACAATTTCGGGATTTATCCGCGGTTTTATTGGTCGTCGTTGAGTGGTTCTACGGTGTCGTTTGTCTCACATTCGTTTGACGAGTCCTCTTGAGACCTGTCAGTTGGCATACAGCAGGTTCGTTCTTCACCAGACAATTCCCGATTCTATCGCTACGAATTTATTAAATCCAGTTCTATACGCCCGTCCCCCATCCCCTTATTCTCGTTCAAATACCGAAATACACGTGGAAAATAGTTTCCTAGGAAATTAGGAAGCCCGCTTATGCGTGCATTCAGGTCAACTAATTACAGCTTGTCTTACCCACGCTGTGGTTTGTCTTCTTAATGAGAAACTCGAGAGAACAGACCATTACGGCGATCGATTGCGTTTTGTTTTTCTCTTTAATTCGAATTTATTTGCCTCGAACATTTCTCAAAATATTCCCCCAACGGGGTCGTGTATTTGCTTATGCACGTAAATATGGAAAATTAATTGTACATCAAATTATAATAGATTCGGACTTTCGAGTAATTCTTTGGCTGAGAGGTGGAAAAAATGCAATTGCATTTTCGTGTACAGAAATATTTTTCAAGCTTCCAGAATTTTAAGATACGTAGGTATGAAAGTTAAGCTCCTATTAAATTAGATTTGGATCTGATTCTCCGTTCGAAAAGTGGAGAAAATGGAATTGCATTTTCGAGTATGAAAATGCTTCTCGAGGTTCTTATGTTTGGAGGTACAAAGATATTACAAGAAAATGATTGTCCGCTAAATTACATTTGAACTATTTTTCATTCAAAAAAGAAAAAAATAAAGAAGGTGGAAGGTGGAATTGAATTTACAGGCATGAGATTATTTTTTAAAGCTCGCGTATTGAAACATGGATAAGGTGTTGGATCGTAAATAGAAGTTTGCTCTTTCGATTATAATCAGCACGGAGATTCATTCACGGCTGTACATTCTCTTTCCTGTGAACAAAGCCGTGCATTGTTCATACACCATTCGAAGGAGTGGAAATTAAATTCTCATTGAACAATGCACGCTTTTCCTTGACGAGTTTCACCGAACGAAACGACTAACTACTTTCCCTAATCCTGTGCTTTTCTTTCATAATATTCTTCGTGTCTTTTGTTGTGAGCTTGTTCGCTTCGTATTTCAATGGATTAATTCAGCAACAGGAATCCCTTGTAACTACAATTCCAATATAACTCCAGTGTCTTAGAAGTGGATTAGAAATAGCAATACAGATACTGCAACGAGAGATGTATCAGTGTCAATTATATCTTCATTATCTAATCTCTATCTTAATCATCTATAATTATTTAAATGCATATCAGTCTTTGTCGTCAATTAAATTTTTAAAATCTGTTTCACTGAATATCTGAGCGTGGAGAACGTTCTGCGAGCTAACTAAGTTTTTCCATCGGCGAACATAATTCCTGATAACTAGATAACGAATTTCCGTGGAAATTCATATTTTTCAGAGTATGATTAATAAAGTAGAACCTCGGTAGAAAATTGTTTTACCTACCAACTATTATAGGGACCATTATACTTTGGATATTTTGTACATTTTTTTCCACATCATGTGCATTCTATGCAATTTTGCATTTTAAAATTTTCCACGAATGCATAAGAAACCTCGGTCTACATTTTTTACATAAAAAGGGCAAAAATAAATTTACCATAATTCTATAATAAAATAGTAAAGAAATAAAATTTTTCAAAATATGATAAAGCAATGCGTTTACGTGTTCTGTAGAAATCTGTATCTGCATTCCACGCTGTGTTTGCATAAATATAAAGCGTAACTATTAGCACGCAACAGTGGCATTTTAAAATGTCTGAAAAATGCAATCGGTTTATGCCACGCGCTCGCCGGAAACGTGCTTCTTTTGTACATATCTGCCTTTGTAGCTACCCTCGTATACCTGTTCGCGATCCAACACTGCACCAGTCACGGTATTATGCTCTTCTGACTCCCTGCTTTTCACGAGTTCACCGGAAAAGTTACCTGGATTCGAAAAGTTACCTACCCACTGACAAAAAAGAAAAAAGAAAAAAATAGATGGAAGCAATTTGGGAGGGTTGATGCGATCATCTCACGAAGATACATATTTTATTACCCCATCAAGGTCAAATGGTTTTTACAATAACTCGCGTGTGTTAGTTTTTAGTTGGTTTTTGCATATATTAAGAGTGAAATTTGAAGTTAGTTATCGGAAATTAAATTCGTTGATGCAAAACGTTAGAGATATCTCGCAGAATAAAACACAGCTGTTCGATCAGCTGAAAATCTATCTTCAAATATTGACACGGGCAACATCGCAGGTTCTAGAAATGAGATTTTTGTTGTAGATAACGCGCCCTTGTTATTTAACAATATGCATAACACATAAAGGCCCGCAGCTTGGTTATTACACGCCCTTACGTTAATTATATTCACATTAAACTGTACAACAAAATAATTTTCATTTCTTCGATAGATCCACATGAAACTTCTACAATATCAACAATGAACATTGCTATTTGCTATATTTGCGCTCTATACATTTTTGAATTATTATATTTTCCGTAAATGCGTAACGATCCCTTGGCTTAATATATTAAAAATATACATATTTTCGCAGTACTATAATTAGTATTGTACTTTGAATATTCTATACGCAGGATGCAGCCGAATAACGCGCGCAAGCAGGCATGAAGAGATTCCTTATGAAAAAATAAAAAAAGAATATGGAATAACATTTTTTCATGTATCGTTTCGTTTTTTGAGAAAATCGAGTTTGAAAATTTATCGAGTATATCTGAACATGGCTAATTCCGAATTGGACAACAGTAAATAATCGATAGGACGGATACAATTATTCTGTAAAAATATATCGAAGGCGTAGAATAAAATTATTCCGCAAAACGCTTTGCTTCTGAGAAAAATAAATTTGAAAATTTATCATACGCGTATGCTAGGCCAATCGTTAACTAAACAGGCCCTGACTCTATTTTCTTGAAAATGAAGCCTTAAACGGAAATTTTATTCGCCATCTTTTACCTATTTATAATAAGTACATCCACGTTGAAACGCAGCCATATGCGTATAACCACGTACAACAAACGTTTTTATTTCTCCCAAACATCGCCATAATTAAATTTTCATAACGAAAGAAATCGCTGGGATGTCCAAGCTTCATTGATAAAAAGGCAGAGTGTAGAAGGGTACGGTCAAAACGAAGTGCTGGAACGATGGGGGCGTCCGGTGTGGTGGGGGCTAGACGGCAGCTGTTTGCTCGACCGCCGAGGGTCGCGTTCCATGTGTACCCGCCAGTAATGCCACATCGTTGTCGCCGGCTCTGCAACGAGTATCGTGTGTTTATCCATGAAACTCGTGTCGAGAAATGTTCGTGAAAAATGTGACGTTTAGCCTCCGTGAAAGTGTGTTCGTTAGTGTGTGCCTTGGTATGAATCAGAGAAAACTACAACTGAGAAAAGGAAGAAAATAAAATGGAGAAAACATAACCACCCGGTAACGACAAGAAACATCGAACATGAAGAGGTTGGAGGAAGAAATTGTTGATCAGTGTTGTGAGAACTGGTTACGCGGTCGAGGCACGTTGGTCGACGACTTGTAAGGAGATTCCGAGTTGGCGGTGAAACGTGGTGAATTGAGAAACAGAATGAAAAGTGCGTGGAAGGTGACAGGTTAAGTTTCGAACAGGGGACGCTTGCCTCCAAACGGCACTGCTCGGTCGGTAACGCGCCAGAAATCGATTATTCGCTTGAAGAGTAAAGGTTCAAATAGTATATCGCAGTTTCTTTTATCTATAGTTAAAAAATTAATTGATAGCGAGTTACCTTGTATTTATTTTTCAAGAGTTTGACAAATTGAATTTAGTATATGGTTGTCAAGAAGATACAGGTTATGTAAATTTTTATACGAACAATAATGGCGACTTAATTGCTAGGCAAACTTGATCGTCACTTAATTAGTCATTTTATAAATGTGGACTGCATAACGTTCGTGTACAGGTCGTTAAAGTGAATTAACCTAGTTAGAGAGGTATAAGGTGTCGATCTACAATTGGGATCGTCGCCGTGTCACAGAGTGTACACAAATATCACGTGTCGCGAGTGTAACATCCGAAATACAGGTAATCTATTACGCTGACAGGCGTATCTGGTATCGAGACAGTCATTTTTGCCACGACAAGTATTGAAATATAATATTTATCGCCAGATCAATCGATACGTCAGTCAAATATTTTTTCCTCGTACATATTGTCGTTCGATCTACCTTTTCAATTGGAACGATTAATAATATTATCAAACTTTTCTGTAAGAAAGAAAATTATTTTTATCGTATTCTTCGTACTTAACCTATTATTATTTGAAACGATTAAAGTAATATCTGAAGAGACTTTTCTAGAAGAAAGAAAATTATTTTTATCATATTTTATTAACTTGCAATTGCGAAATAAGGCTGAGAATGAGATTTTCGAATATATGCGAAGTGTGCAATCGCGTTATAGCAGAAAATGGCTGTCGCCAGACAAGAGTACATAGTTCCTTTTCCTTCTTGGGAAACACGATGAACGCTATCTCAACTCGAATGGTCGACTTGCTCTCGATGGTATTCGAGAACGGTAGTGAACGGACGCACGTGCGTCCTTGCGAGGTAAACTTCTATGCATGGAAGGTTGCATAACCATAAGTCGATTCGTTCATGGACATTTTCCCACCAGTTTTACGTATTTTCTTTCGCTTTTCTTCACATTTCTCTTGATATCCCAAAGACATTGCCTTTTCTCTTCCGA
Organism: Bombus pyrosoma; assembly: GCF_014825855.1. Classification (NCBI taxonomy): domain Eukaryota; kingdom Metazoa; phylum Arthropoda; class Insecta; order Hymenoptera; family Apidae; genus Bombus; species Bombus pyrosoma. The sequence goes on from NC_057783.1 coordinate 5,539,666, forward strand.
CTATCTCATATATAGAATTTTCGAAAAACGTATTAAACGTTGCTTCCTTGGAGAAAAACATTTTAACTTCATCAAGATTAATTCAACATACATATATGTATATGTATATATTTATTTTCCTTTAATTGAACACTTTAATTAAATAATAGCAACGAAGCTTAAATATTAATGATATGATATTTTGTAAGACCAGAGAGATATCATTATTTTTTAATATTTTTCTGAGGAAAATAATGCATACGTGCATAGTATGTGGTCATTGAGCGTTAAGCTTAACTGTTCGTAAGCATGTTATTTACTATAACGTTAAGCTTAACGCCCACTGGTCTGGCCGTTCGTGTTAGTAACGCGTCGTGCAACAGCGTTAGTAAGTGGTTAAGCTTAAGCGCGTACGTTATATTTCTTAGAATCAAAATTAAAAATGATTACGTATTTTTCCCTGGCTTTAATGCCCGCCCAGCAGCGGTTGAGTCACTGTTTATTTTATTTTATAATAATGAAGCGAAGGGCTGATTGTAATATGACAGTAAAATCCACTTAAGGAATAAATTCCTTATCAAAATCATGTTCATATATTGTTTGATGGAATAATAACACTTAAATGTAACTTAGAAAGTAATAAACGTGAAACAACTACATGAGCCAGAATTGATCCAGCCTTCGCCGAGGGTTAATATTTTAGCTTCGTCTCTATCATATGATCTCACGGCAGTTTGCCTTCTTCTCGTTATTATGATTCACCAAACGACGAGTTAAAAATTATTATCATGAAAATTTAGAGGGACGTTACTTACAACAGGACGTCTCGACAATATTCGTCGTAGGTGTGAGTCTTGTATCCTCATAATCTTATATTTTTGTGGACACGATGAAATAGTAAGACAGATGGAGGTTTATCTCAATTTGTAAGTATTATGGCTCGTATAAATTGTTCAAGTTGGCAAAATCGTATTTGGGTTGTTAATTTGGCATTGTAATGTAATAATTAGGTTGCAAATATTTACGCGTATTTTTATGAACAGGAAGAAACGAAATATATCAAAGAATGCTAATTGAAATACTAAGGAAATAAAATATTAAACGTTTCTAATTAGAACGCCAAGGTAATAGAGGCTAAATAGAGATTTGTTTTTTATTATAAATCTTCTAATCATTATAAATTATATATGTACGTTGTATAACGGATACCTGATTTGCAGCATTTTGTACATTTTTAAGTATTACGCGTATTCACAGTCTAGTGGTATCTTGATGTTACGTGTTCATCGTGTTGCTATGTTTTTGTAACACGTCGTTCGAATTCATTAAGTATGCGTCTTGAGTCAGTTGGGAGAGCTTGACGAGCGGAAGGAGGCGTTCGTCTGGTGTCAAAGAACCGTAGTTTCACGCGGCAAAGGAAGTAGATTGCAGTTTATCGTAGACGGTGTTCCGATAAGGGAGACAACGCTTCAAAAGGGTCCATTGTTAACGTTTTCATCTGTCCAAGGCCGTTCTACGTTTTAATTGCCCTAATTCTCGCGAATCGTGCGCTTTATTAGAGAATTTTTTTTATTTTATTTTATCTCTGCCTATTAGTCCGATATCGTTTTTTATTTTTAACATTACCGGCAACTCTCTTCTTAGTTCTACCGTGATATATTTAATAATCAATTGATATTTCTGTAGTATTCTTTTTTTTTTTTTTTAGCGATTTGTTCGTTTCTATAGTTTCAATGAATTACGCGTTCTATTTGGGAATTTCATAATAATCGAGGAATGATCCGCTGAAAACAGGGTTCTACTTCGCTTTATCGAAATCCGCGCCAAAATAATGGAATCCATCAACGGCGCAGATATCCTGCAACACACATCACTGAGTATATTCAATTTTGATAGAATATTGGATGTTTGAATAAGCAACTTGGATTTATAAACGCAATTTGTTCGCTCCACAAGAAGCTACGTGTTGTTCGTAGAAAATCATCAGTTTGTCGTTAACTCACCGTGTAAAATAAATATAATACCACACATAAATACAATATAAAATCAAACAAGTACACGTATACGATATATAGACAATATATGTAAATATTCGAAGGATTAGTTCAACTTTCGACATCGATAACAACTTCTGTCTTAATCTGACCGCGGCGAGGACCCAAGAATTACCGTAAAAAATTGTTATTTCTTCACCTGACGTTTCCCTATTAGTACTTCCCTTAACGATTCATTAATTTCACGGTCGATGGCTTGCTGGTGGCACGCGGTTCGTTACGGAACAACGCTATATTAACAATGCCAGAGTACGGTAACTTCAGAGAAAATGGATCGTAATTTATCGACGAGATATAACGAGCACGACGCGATAAAAGAGGACAGATGCTTTAATTACTCTTTGTCAGGGTCAGGAGAGTTTCCAGGCTTCCTTTCCTTTGATATCGCATTTTTGCTCGAAATCGGTATTCGTATTTCTTTTGAGAGATTAACAAAGAGGACACGTGGTCGTTCGTTTCCTAACCCGGCACATCGAAGCAAACGTGGCTTATAAAAGGCCCCGTTAGCTGCAAATCGTTTTTTCAGGATTTCTGCTTCGGTGACAGCGCGTCGACGCTTGTGCAGAGATAAAACAGTGGCTTGGATGCCAGTTTATTACTCTGTCTTTTGTATCCTTTGCCCTCGTTGCCCTTTCTCCTGGTTTCCCGCGCCTGCATCCCCAGGAACAATGTTCGTTGCCTCTGATCGCTCTCGAATCGAAGTTCACACATTCGCATCCGATTTTCGCTTGCCACAATCTTGTACATTAACGACGATTTTTCATACAGCACTTGTCTCTATACTATTATGCTTTGCATAAATTTTTATACTTCTGTATTTATACTTGTATTTGTAAATTAGAATTTTCTTTTATAAATTCTAATTTAATAATAGCAAAGTAAATAACAATAGTAATAATGAAACGATAAATCTTTTTATAAATCAGAATTAGAAATGTAAAATATACATATTACACTTCGTATGTGTTAGGCATTGAAAGCCTATGATTTCGTAGAAGACGCAATAATTAGTTGAGATCAGACATTGTAACTGCCATGAGACAAATTTTAAAGGTTGTTAACTTAATTATATTATGTTAACATAAAACGTGAAACATTTTTTTTTTATTATCGGCAACCCTCGTCGGTTTTTATTAATTGTAGTTTGCTTACGAACAACCATTATCGATGACGGAAATTTCATTTTGGTCATCGAATATTCATTTGGTATCGAGAGGAAGCGGGATCGAGCGGCGCGGAAAATCACGACTTGGACATAAAATGATATCTCTCCTGTCTTTTCTGTTATTCCCTTCGGCACGTTCCAAAGGGTGATTAATCCAGCGCCATCGAACAAGAAAACGCGAAGCAATTTTCCGTAATGTAATCCACTTTCGTTGCTTGGAGCTCTTAATGGTGGCGAAAAAGTTGCCTCGACAGGGAAGTAGTAAAAGTTCTAATTTCATTCGACTGCCGAGGAAAGTAATATCCTCGGATTGAAGCCCATCCGATGGAATCGGCGTCTCGATGCGGCAAAGCCACTTCTCTCTATCGAGAAGGAAAAGAGAAAAAAGAGATCTCTTGTTAACATTGTTACCGCGGCGCGGGTTGCTCTGCTGCGTTTTCTAGCTAAACGAGACTCGAAATAGGCTTCTATAATATCGAGAGAATTCGAAAGGCAATATAAATGGCGAACGTGTATCTCGTTAGATGGTAGAGCCTCTTCGTTCTTTAACGTCGTTGGAAATCCGAGCGTGGAATTACGACGATACGATCTTTCGTAGTAACAATCGTGAGACAGTAATCACGAAGAAGGAAGGGGAAACGGAAGCGTTATTAGTGGCTGTTAGCACAATAGACGTTAAAACGAGAGGAAGTTACTGCTACGTATCCTCTTCATCTCTCTATTGTTTCTTCTACCCCTTCTACTATTCTATATCCAGATACATATTTTCTCGATGAAGAAATTGATGCACTCTGCCGCTTGTTGACCACGATAATTGCCACTCGGAAAAATTAGGTATTCGAAAGAAATATCGATAGTTTCTCTTTCTTCGATAGTCTCAAGCTCCGAAGCCGATATTAATTGCCATTCGAAGGAATTGCCGGGAGATAACCGATAGGTTGCTTTTCTTTTTTAAATATTCGAACCTCTGAAGTCGATAATCGCGGCTCGCAGAAATTAATGAAACATAATATCGCGTGTTTTTTTTTTTTTTTTTTGCTTTTTTTAATATTTCAAATTCTAGAGCCGATAATTTACCGTTTGAAGGAATCAATGAGAGATTATTTTGCTTGCTTTCGTCTTTGTCGTATCTGAAGTTTGAAAGTGGAGGATTTGGTCGTTTGAAGGAATCATTGAGAGATAATATTGCTTGTTGTAGAGTTTGTAATATCTTAAGTTGCAAAGTCGGTAATTGCTGCCGTTTGATTTCTCCCGTTTCTTAGAGCGTCGACGGGATCTTGGACAAATCAATCCTCCCCTGACAATTTACTTACCTCTGGCTTTAATTATCCCATTATCATCTCGACGAGCCGTAATTACCTCGTTAACTTCTAACGAACTCCAATCTGTATCGCTAGAGAGCGATTTTATTCCTCTCGATCGATCCGAGTACGTCGAAGCTGCTCGTGTTTCTGCAGTCCAGTTGGTTGCAAAACATACAGTCTCTTACATAAGTCTACGTACATTCTTCAATTCTGAAATAATTATCACAACGATTATTAGATTGTGTTGAGAAATCGTATCAAGTTTTATATTGATTGAACTTAATATCTAAATTTACTTACATATTTAAATAAATAACACAATTCATTTAAAAAGTAGACTTATTATTACGTTGATATCTTTAGAATTCAAATATTGAATTTTATTAAATTTACATTGTATAGGAAGATGATATACGTAAAGAAGTGTTTAAAATTTATTATTAATTTGTATCTCCAGAGTAAAACATGTATAAAAAGTACAAATTTATATTCTGCTGCACAGGTATCAAAAACGACCTACAATTTACGATCTTTCTGGCATCGAAGGTCGACACTTTTGCAAATTTTCTGTTATCTACTATGTCCTTTCCTATAAATCAAATACGTAAAGTTCAATAAGCGTACACAGACCTGTGTGTCCGACTGCACATTCTTTTACGCTGCGTGCTTATCAACCTTTCAAAATTAACAATTCGACCATCTGCCAGCCTCCAACCGTCCGTCTGTCGAGTTTATCTAATCATCGACGTGCTTATAATATCATTTCCGTCAGTTCTGTTTAATTTGCACTTACCTCGGCTCGTTCCTACAACGATTTTCATATCCATCGATTTTTCTTTTTACGTGTTATTTTATTGGTTTTGGCATCTACGTCTTTTTCCTCTCGTGACACCGTTTACTTTTCGATAAGGGCCGACCAGTCGATTTTCCCTGCGCATATATCTACAAGGAATTTCTATTTGACGTTCAAATCACAAGTTTCGTCGACAACAATGGTCATTCTATCGAATCCAGCTGATTGATCTCAAAGAGAATATTCGGATGAGGTCGATGCTCAGATCGATCTCTATTCTTCATTGCAATGGTGAGATGCGTCTTCTTCGTGAAACTTGCAAAACATTTCACTTTCATCTTCTGGCCTAATTGTATTCGTCGACAAACCATCCATTTGTCCGACTTCCAGGTTTCCTCGAGGTTTATGGGCAAAGTTCGCTAGCCAGTTGCTTCGTTCACTACACAAATGCTTTTGTTCGTTTCCAGTCGCATATCGTTGAATGGAGCGCGTGTTTCATGTATTACTGGCTTGGCAACTAAGTGATTGCGGATTTTGTCATTAGGTAGTAATGATAAAATCCGCAATCACTTAGTTGCCAAGCCGATACAAGAGCCGCAATATGTAACTGCTCAAGATGTGGTCAGGTCATCAGAAAGGTCTAGAAATTGCCAGTCACGTTCCTAATTTACTGGAGACGAGTAGAAGCAGGAAACGTTAAAACTTATCCGAGATTGAGAATTTGCAAAGTTTGGTATCAGTATTAATTCTAAGATTATCGGAGTAACATCTTCACGAATTTTTTTATAGATTGTCGATAATTTAAGTAAGATACTTAGAATTCTTGAAACTTCTGCAAGTTAGAAATTTTCTACGGCTTCGTTGTTTGTATATATATATATTTAATTTTTATATATATAATATATACATTTAGTTTGTATATAAATATTCTATAATATTTATTTATTTATTCCATAATATATTTCATAATAATCGAAGCAATAGATGCAGGAACGCTTGTTTATACACCAAGTGTGGATCGTAAAATTTAGTAAAATTAAAATATTTTACAGATTTTGCATAAAGATTGATTCAATGGTTATCAAAGCTTGACACGTTTATGCTATAGCTATGACGCATAATAGTTGAAGCAACAGAATATTTGTGCATTGTCAATAATTCGTGAGATACTCAGGCTGTCTAAAACTCCTGGAAGTTAGAAATTTTCTACGAATTCCTTGTTTGTATTAATTTTAATAGTATCGAAGTTTAAAGCATATCTGCATATCTCTACAATATTTATTTATTTATTCCATAATATATTTCATAATAATCGAAGCAATAGACGCAGGAACGCTTGTTTATACACCGAGTGTGGATGGTAGAACTTCTCAAAATTAAAATATTTTACAGATTTTGCATAAAGATTGATACTAGGGCTATCAAAGCTTGACACATTTATGCTATAGCTATGACGCATAATAGTTGAAGCAACAGAATATTTGTGCATTGTCAATAATTCGTGAGATACTCAGGCTGCCTAAAACTCCTGGAAGTTAGAAATTTTCTACGGATTCGTTGTTTGTATTAATTCTAATAGTATCGAAGTTTAAAGCATATCTATATATTTCTATAATATTTATTTATTTATTCCATAATATATTTCATAATAATCGAAGCAATAGATGCAGGAACGCTTGTTTATACACCGAGTGTGGATGGTAGAACTTCTCAAAATTAAAATATTTTACAGATTTTGCATAAAGATTGATACTAGGGCTATCAAAGCTTGACACATTTATGCTATAGCTATGACGCATAATAGTTGAAGCAACAAAATATTTGTGCATTGTCAATAATTCGTGAGATACTCGGGAAGCTTGAAACTTGTGAAAACTAGGAAGTTCCTAGAGATTTGTTTTTTGTACTAATTCCATGGCTGACGAAGCTTAATCAGATATCCAGGTTTCCACGACGAAAGTTAAAATAACGAATGCAGGAATATTTGCGGATTATCAATAATTTCTAGACTAAGTACGGATCTCGAAACTTTCCCAAATGAAATAAATTTGTACAGATTCGTTATCGGTATTAATGCCAAAGCTATCAGATATTAACAGAACATCTATCTCTATGATAGAAGTTGAAAAGTAACTCGTCAGCCATTTCTTAGTTTCTCGTGACGAATCGCAAAAGTATAATAGGAGGTATTAAAGGTATTCAGCGCGTTCGTACAGCCAGTTTAGAAATTCGTTTCTATGTATTTCGCAAAATCCTAATTCGTATTCTAAAGCAGTTACAAACATGCACTCAAATTGAACAGAATTTCACAGATTTCAAACCTGCATAAAAGTTTGCGAACGAAAAATACTTGAAAAAAGTTAGAAAAGAGTTGGAAAATACTCGTAGTCTGATTTAATCTCCTCCGATGCTTCGGTAAATCTGAAATCAATTATCAAAATCATTTTCCATATCCCTCGGTCAAAAATTCCAAACAATTTCAAGAAACACTCGTCCCATAAATTCGTACTCTTCCGATGCTTCTCTAATCGAATGCTAAATCCAACCAACAAATACCGCGCGTGTTCTCTCGCCAGGAAACAGTTCCAGAGGCAATCAATCTATTCGATAGAAACATTAAGATCGCGTTATATCGATTAGAGGTAAATCAGAAGATCGGTGACGTTGGACAATCAAATCTCCGTTTATCCACTTCCTCGATACTTGCTCTAACCATTTAGGTTTACTCTTTTGGCCACTCTCGATGCAATGCCCTCGATCTTGGCGATCCAATGGCCAGCCACGGACGCCGGCAATAGGTTTGATTAGGCTAACAAATTGTCACGCTCGTCTCGAGGAGGAAGAGTCGACGTTCAGTCCACTTCTTCGTAATGGGTAATTGTGGTTGGCGCACTGGAATCGACCGGGTGCGTGTCCTAAGTAAATAATAAAATCGTTTCGCTACGGGCATACGTCAGTCTGTCGTGTGACACGCATTCGTTCGGGCTCGTTCGTGTTGGTCGCGACGAGCGTCTGTCGATCTAAAATTCGTCTGTAAAATTTTCCTCATTTTCTTTCTCGTTCGTTCGGACAGAGTTATCAAGGTCAGAAGGATATTTCAGTCGGACTAACATATTATTTATATGTCACTTGTCGTGTGAACGCGTGAAATTCGATTACAAAAAGCAGAAGTTAAACCATCTACATCTGGAAAGAGATTATGTAACTCGTTATTAACACCGGCGTGATAAACTGTGAAATACACGTATCGCGTACTTACGTTGCAAGCTCAACATCGCAGATCGTGGTTATCTACGAGGACGTAATTTCTACTCGTCAAAATGAAAGTCCGTGAGGCTAATGTCGATATTCTCAGCTGCAACTGACGTAATTCTGTGCCGTGTGTATATTACTTTATTTCTACGAGTTCATTCGTTTCTTTCATCAGTTGTTACACGATAGAAGATCGAACAACCGTACGAGAGGATCGTTTCAATTGTTTCATCGTTTTTCGTTCTTTTAATAACACCGGTTCGTACTATATAAGTTTGATTGTTTCGTGCATAGTTCAAGATTGTGTTTCAAGATGTTAAAATTCGGCTGACTCGGATAACTCCTATCTTATCGTGCTGCCAGAAATTACGGTTCTCCGTTTGACGTGGAATATGAATTTTCCCGGTGTAGCCGCGTTTTCTGAGTAATCCATCCGTTTAGCGAGCCCAGGGACTTGTTCCAAGCCCTGCTTGTTCCAAATGGAACTAGAGAACGGTAGAATTGAGTAGGATTTCGATTTAAAATACGATCCACGTTATTGCTCTTACGACTGCATTCGTTTCTTCCATTTTTCTTACTTCTTTCTCTCTTTCTTTTTCTTTTTCTTCTCTTGTCTTCTCGGGAGACTATTGATTTTTACTTTTTATTTGTCCGCGCGAGTGACGGCGATTGCACGTATCGATGTTTTTAATGTCGTCATAAAGAGAGCTATTAACCTTGATGAGAAACGAAGTATATTTATAGGCTGTAATCCAAACGGACGTTTATTTCTCGCCGCAACAAATATATTTCGCGATACCTGACATTTGTCGTAAATTTTTCTTTCGACACTTTCAGTCGTTCGTAGCAAATGTTCATCGTGTTTGCCCAACCAAAGAAAGAACAGTCTGTGTTTTATCTACCGGAATATCGTCAGCGTTTGAGGTTACCGTGAGAATGTGACATTTCAGCTTGCTTAAACCAAAGAAGTAGCCCGAAGAAAGGAGTCTTGCCCTGCCAAAGAAAATCAAACGTAACATGAGTCTCTATCGAAGAATATATTTAGTCAAACATTGTGCATATTCAACGAAATTATCAACGAGGATAGTCACGAGTTATCAAGGAACCGAATGTGATACCATAACGTAATACACTGTGCGTGATCGCACAGGTTCAATTGGCTGAGAACGAGGAAAACCAGGTCAAACTTTCCAAACAATAAAAGACATCAGCCGCAAACATCGAAGGATCCTCCAGATGAAATTTCGCAAATCCTCCGCGTCCAGTCCCAAAATGGAATTGCTCTCGAGGCGATCGTCAAGCGACAGGATGTCGACCTTGAAGCGGTCGAGATCCTTTCGTGCATCGATAAAGCTCATGTCGAAGCTGCGAAACCACGCGAGTCTTCGTTTAAACTCTGGCTTCGATCTTTCCCCGGTATCACTGCGAGACACGAAGAAACGCCGAAATCAAACGTCTCTCGTAGAGGAGACCACGTGGCCAACCAAAAGCCTCGAAATTCCTCCAAACGATTCGTCAAAAGACTCGTCGAAAGACTCTGACAGGTCCCTCAACAGTCTCTCGACGTCTCCCAGCTTGGGACACTCGATTTCATCGAGCGAGCTGGAGTCTCGCAAAATCACCAGGGACCTGAAGAGCAAGTTGTGCCTTACGGACAGAATAATGGGCAAGAATCGCAAGGAGCAGGAGAAATCATCGAAGAGGAACAACGACGCCTCGTCCCCGAGAGTAACTCATATATTTCGTTGGAAGAGCAACGAGGAGACTTCGTCCGTGTCGAACGGAGAGAAAGAGAAGAAAAACCTTGTCTGTGGTAGCCAGTTGTCCTACGAGAATCCTACTTTCCGGCTGGACAGTTCCTTAGACTCGTCCGTTTCCAGTTTCGTGTTCGAACCTGAGCATTCTGATCACGTCGAAGCGAAGGAAGAACGCTCCATCGAGAAGTCGTATCAGGATACTGGGTTAACGATAGTCGTAGATTCCGCCAGGCCAACGGAAGAGGAAACGAGGAAATCCGCCGAGGACAGAACCGTGTTCGACATGGAGGCGAATTTCGAGTGCAATAAGAATAATCGTCCCGTGTTCACTGTAACGAAAGCTAGAAGCTTGTCGGTGAACGACGTGGTTTTACAAGACGAAGAGGCGGCGAGGTGCAGTTTGGCGTTGAACACGGTCGATGGGACGACGTTGTTCGACTGGCAGGCGGATGATCGCGGGATCGACGCGACGGAAAAAGGGCGGAAGGATGGTGAGAAGGTTCGAAAGACTTCGATTTGCTCATCCAAGTCCTGCAGGATCAGGACGGTGGATAATATCGCGAATTTTTGGACCAATGCTCGCGGTGGAAGCTTTCGTAGCAAGGTGACGGTGGGCAGGAAGAAGTCGATGAAAGACTCGAGGGATGCCGAGTCCATGGATAGGATTCTTGTCACGACCACTTCTGGATCAAGTATGGGCTATCAGGTTTTTTGAGAATTTGTCGAATATCTTCCGCTAAATTGGCTCATATTTTAGACAGCATTTAGAAGAGAATTCTTTTCTACTATACGAAGTTTTAATATAATATTTTATATTAACGATTATTATATATTACTGTAATTAATGCAGATAGTCAGATTAATATATGATACTTGATATCGTATACCCGAGACACGTGTCTCCTTCGAATTCTTTAAATAAACCGGATCAATCCTTTCGGTCTGATCATGTGTCATGAGAAACAGGGAATAAATAGGAATATTTTAATGGAGAGTTATAATTAATACGATATTACGATTAATATAAACAGACGGATTGCATAATTTCACACGCACATTCATATGAATAAACTTTCTTCGAATTCTTTAGGCAAATTGAATTATTTAGCTGAAGTGTCTGTTGATAAATCACAATGCCTACACAGGACACTTCTACGATAGAGGTATTGAGAGCAGGAATGGACTAAGTCACACTTTCTCTGAATTTCTGCCAATCTATGGCATGAATTTATTCCAAAGAAGCGGGAGAATTCATTTTTCTAAATAAAACCAACTAACGTACCAAAGTGAATCGTTGCACAGTTACCTTACGCTCCTAGCTATTTCCAACAACGAATTACTCCATTTTTTGAATATCGCTGTTAGTCCACTTTTACTCTCAATATAAGATACGTTGCTGCAATATCGAATATATTAGGTCGATAAATATATTACGAAACGAGAATAATTTTACCAATTTTCCACGTATACAGTGAAGCCAAGGGGAAGAGATTCCCTTGCAGACCGCTTATTGCAATTTATTTTTCTTTTTTAATTGCTTCATTTGACACTGCAAGCGAGACAGAGAGAGAGAGGAGAAGAGAGCCAGGATGCGCGAATTCTTGAAAGGAATTTTAATTAGACGAAAATTACGCAATACGTAATAAGAAAGAATAAAATATTCGAGTTTTCGCGAAGAATACTCTTCTCCTCTGTGTTTATCTTTGTACAAGAATCTTGAATTAACTGTATATGTTGCGTTAACGCGAATAGAAACGAAATTCTGCTCTCCTTCGGATTATACGACAGTTGGTCCGCACAATCAAGTTAGAATCATCAGGATTTTGTTATCTATTGGATTAGCAACTAAGTGATAGCGGATTTTGTCATTAGGTGGTAATGATGCTTAGTTGTCAATCAAATAGCTACACGAATGAAAGTCCTTTTTTCCGTCCGTCGTCGTCCAGCCGTGTGCTTATTTATTTATCTCTGCACGCGGAAAGACTTTCCTTGCAATTTTTTCCTCTGGCGGATTGTCTTTATCCAGTTGCTTTGATTTGTGTTCACGCAGAGCTGTACTCTTTGCAAGGGATGGAGTTCCTGGAAGGTTTCGGCAAGAAAAAACAACAGCCAAATCAACAATCGAACAATATTTCGTCGGTGCACATCAATCCCCTAACGGCACAGTCTCTCAACATACACCTGCATGGTATCTTTGATTTTTTTTCTTCTTTATTTGCCATTCATTTCTTTAAGGAGTTTCTCTTTTTTAAACATTTACAGCGATGAAGAAAAGTACCGGCAAAAGTTAAATTGGAAGATTCTGTATTAATTAAAAGCATATATACTCCGTTTCTAATTAATTTTCTAATGTAATTTTCAAATGTTGAAAGCTGAATTTTCAAAGACTGAGAGCTAATATTACGATTTCGCTTGTCCAGAAGCAATTGTACGTAGATCTTTTATTTTTGAAGAACTGAAATCGTAAGAATCTTCTGTGTCAACTTTGATATTATTTTTATATTACACTTTTGGTCCTGTGTTGGGTTTCTAAACAATTCCAGTGTCGATTTTACGAGAGAAATCTCACGTTTCGTTCAGAACATTCATTTTTATTACACGTCTGTTTAACGTTAATGAATTATGATGTACTTAAACTTCAAGCTTCGAAGTGATATTTGATAAACAAATCAGATAAAGAATCGTACGTTTCATAGATTTATACGGAACTTTACACGTTCATACTTTTGTTCATCACTGTACAATTTCTTTTTTTTTTTTGGTCAATTTTTATTCATTTATTTCTTAGAGTTCTCATCTATAGTATTTTCTTCGTTATTTTCAATACATTTGATGTTTCTTACTTCGAAATGAATTAATAAGATATAACGAGCGTCTACCAGTTCGTTAATGAACAATACAAATTTCCAACGTTCTTTCCACGAGGAAAATTACTGTTTTCCTATGAACGGCAGTTTCAATTTATTCCTCGTTTTGATTTTTCCAGCCCTCTTCGCAGCCGTGGAACATGGCCATCTCGACAAAGCCAGAACGATTTTGGAGTCGACAGACGTGGATGTGAACAGGTGAGTTTCCGAATATTTTTCCGGCTTTTGATAGAATTTCATTTTGCCTTGAGTTGGAACATTTTCACGGTCCGTTTGGAAACGTTTTAATAATACATGCTCCACGTGCAATGAAGAATATACATTTCGAATGAAATTCTCACGCACGACCGGAAAAACAAAAATGTAACACTTGGCGAATGGGAAAAACGTTGGCGATATAACGCGTTGGTTCGATGACTGAGGCAAAGAACCGACCAACGATGGCACTCCACGTGATTCTGATGTAGGTTAATTGCAACTGTTAATTAATTTCGCCGCCAGCCCCAGAAAACAAGCCAATTAACATAGGATTGGACGATGGATCCTCTGAAACAAGCACCCGATTCCTATTCCCAACGTTTATCGATTTTTTAAAGCCATTGTAGTTACCTGATAATTATTCTCTTTTATGATTATTTATATCGTCTTAATCGTGGTTGATCATGTGGACAATTAATTAGAAGCCTTTATAATCCATATTTGGCCTGTGAATTATCTACGCAAATTAATACTCTCATGAGCATAATTGAGGAAAATAAACACGAACGAAGATTTCTTGCTACTGAGTTCTATTATGACGAGTGTTCTACTTGAAACATTTTACATATTTTTGTATGTTACGCGCGCATTTCTCAATTTTTAAATTTTAGCGTTGTTAAAAGCTGATAAAGACGAATTAGTTTAAAGTAGGTCGGTTTTAGTCCTTGCAAATGTAGATACAGAGCGTAATCTATTTTTAACCAGAATATGTGAAAATATTTTTATGAATATATTTTTGTGAACGCAACTAAAGAAATAGAATGTAGGAAGAGATTTATTTCGTACTTCAAATATTTTGTTGATTTTCGTACACCTATTATTATGCTCAGTTTTAGATTTTCCATAAATGAGAAAGAAATTCGCCAATTAATTATATCTACTAGCAAAAGTGATGACTTTAATCTGCTTTCTTTAATGGAACACGACAAAATTTTTATGAATATATTTTTCTGAACGTAACTAAAGAAATAGAATGTAGGAAGAGATTTATTTCGTATTTCAAATATTTTGTTGATTTTCGTACACCTATTATTATGCTCAGTTTTAGATTTTCCATAAATGAGAAAGAAATTCGCCAATTAATTATATCTACTAGCAAAAGTGATGACTTTAATCTGCCTTCCCTAATGGTACACGTCCTATTAGATTTTCAGTTAAAATTGAAGGCTATTATTTCGATGTAACTATAGATATTTTATTTTTCACAAATCATATCGCCAGAAGACTAACAGGGAAATTTTCATTGATTCTCACATGGCTGATCCGTTCGATTATTCGTGGAAATTATGGAACGAGAGAAATTCAGCGGAAAAATATTCAGGTCTGTTTCCCGAGACCTGACTTCTTTTCCCATCCTCGATAACAATTTACGATACAGGAAATGGATGGTCGACTCCATGTGGTAAAACGTATCCTGCCAACGAGAGCGAAAGATATCGTTCTCCTCGGATCGCAGTTAAGAATTTACGAGGAAAATTCGAGCTGCCCTATTTATGTCCTTTTTTCCGAAAAACAAAAACCTCTCTTAGTTCTTTAGTTCCCGTTGCTCTAGCGTGGCAAAAGTTCGATTCCTTCGAGATAAAAAGCGCGCGTTCCTGGCCCAAATGTTACTTTCTCGTGATGGAAATTCTTCGATCAATTCGATCGACACATCTTCTGTTGAAATTATATTTTATATTATAAATTTATTATACTTACAAAGTGTATTAATATTAGCCTCTTATTTTAATTTTTTTATTTACAACTTCGTCCATCTCTCAGGATTATTACCGCCTTATATTATGCAATATAAATATAGATATATATTTATTTATTTATATTTTTTAGATTAGTTAGAAGAGCTTTGCGTCTTTTTGAGAAACCGTAAGACACGCTTTAATACTTCCGTCTTGTTTAGGATCGGCTTATAGCTGTCTGGAATGTCACGTTGTTTCCTTTTCGTTTTGAAATTTCAAGCACCCAATTAGTAAGCGTTTTACAGTGATTTTTTTTTTATTGCAAATGTTACACTTTTTCCGTCCTTCTTTTGCGATTAAGCAGAAGTGCACGAAGCTTGTTCGACCTATTCTCAGTCTTTTCTGAATATCGATTGATGTTTCCTGTCCAACGAATTTGCAGATCTATTTTTGGAAAATATCATCATCTCGGACTAAATGGACGTCTATCGTCGTGTTTTCGTTTTCCCATGTCGAGTTCCGCAGCGATTCGATTTTACTTTCGATGATCGCTTTCATGTCATTGTGATATATTAGTTGTGACGTCGGATTGAATGTAATATCGAACTTGGTCTGTCGCAACCGTGTTCTCAGCTTTGCAGTTTTACTTGCAAAAGTGTGCAACGTGTTACGTAACTTGGAGAAAAGGTAGAGGGTGCAGAGAAGGGAGAGAAAAGGAGGAATAAAGAGAATAATGGAGCAAAAGCGTATATTTTTCTGAATTTATTAATATTTATTTTTATTTATATTCCGTATTTGCGACTGATATCATACAACGGCGGATAAAAGACAGTTTAAAATTGATACACTATGAATTTTAATAACTTTCGTGCTAACAATTTCTTATCATATTTGTAACGATCAACTAGTCTATGATATACATGTGTGTTCGCTGTTTTCATTAAAATTTTATATCCATTTTGTAAAATTACAGTGTCTTTTTATACTTCCTATTTTATAAACTTTCTTTTGTTTGCCAAATTGTATGTTTCACGAGTGAAGCATTTAATATCATCGAGTAAGGTACACACCTTTACCGCACCTATCAATTTTTACATTTCATCCATAATATTCACCTGTATTATACCAAAGTGACTTCATCTATATTTCTTTCTAATTCTTTTTTTTTTTTATCCTCTCTTACAAACTATGTCAAGCAACAGTCACTTATATTAAACCTACACGACGATACTTTAACCAGACTGCGAATTTTTATGCATTTGTGGGAAACTTGAAAGTGCAAAATTGCACTTTGCAAGATTGCGAGAATGCACGTAATGTACGAAAAATAAGTAAAATATCCAAAGCACAGTATTTGCCCGTAATGCTCGGCAGGTAAAAGACAGTTTCCTATCGAAATTCAACATTTTTACTTATATTCGCAAAGATACGAATGCGCATAAAAATCCGCACTCTAATTATAACGAAGTCTACTATATAACGAAGAAACTTGACTTTTTCCATCGAGTTTTACTTTTGCACGTAAAAGTGCTCGACTTGGCGAACCGCTAGACACGACGAAGACAATGTGAACATTTACGAGCAGTCGCTACCATAAAACACGATTCCTCGTAAAATTCTATTCGAATAAAATTCACTGGCACATCGATACACGGTTTGTTAGCCTATCGGTGGATCTTGATATAAGCAGAACGGGACAAAGTCGAGGCACGAGACAGTAAATTCCAATTTGCTCGGTGCCTTGTAGTACGTTAGCTCGCGTTAATTAGCGTTCGATGCAACGTCCGTTTGTCTAGGGCCCAGACAAACCCTTCGTACGCATTTCGACACGTTACACGGTTCCTACATTGTAATCGTATCGATCCGTAACATAAGGCTCGTTAGATATGTTGCAATCCCCGACGATAATTAGATTTAGTCGAGTAAATGGACACCATAGACGCAGATATTCCACAGCGAGCTTGCTGTGCGCGCTAATAACTATTCATCCGATATGTAATCTACTTAAGTCGAAAGTTACTTGGATGCAACGTTCCGTTGTCATACGTAACGCGTGTTAATTGTTTTTCCGTCCTTTGTTGTACGGCGTGTCGAAGAATTGGTATAATTGCAAATTGAAATTTCATGGTAGATTTTTATGCAATTTTATGGAAATTTAATATAGCGATACTCTGAAGTACCGGAGTCAAGTCCCTGTTATTCAAAGAACGACCCGAAGAGAACAAACAGGAGTTTGAAACTTCCTCTTTGACACGTACCTTCACAAGAAAAATAGTCCGAACGAAAAAGGATGAAACTCTGGTGATCCCTCGGACGAACAGGTCACTGTCCACATTTCTACCAAATTTAGTATTTTAAATTCTAATCAGTCGACATCGATTATACTTGAGTTATCTAAGCTTCAACATCTCGTCGATATCGAACTTCGCGTCATTAGTTGTCGTTAGTCTTTGATATACAATTTTATAAAAGATAGTATTTCATTTTCACGTAAAAAAAAGATAGAATTACTTTCCTGACGAGTAATAAAATTAATGTATGCGCCATTGTTGGCTGTTCTTCAAGCCAAAGTTTCATCCAAATTTCATTCAGATCAGAGCCTTCACGTAAGAACCGGTAATATAAAAATACTTTCGGATGTCACGTTTGTTTAACGCCGATAAATTGCTGAGAAAATTACTTAGCTCCGTTCGAATATCCTTCTGATCTCGTCTTACCACCCTGTACGTATCGATTAACCTGTTTATCGGTTAGCTGTTTGTGACGAGTATACTCGTCGTGATTAAAAGATACCTACAATTTGCTGTTTAAAATGCAACTTGATAATTGCAGTAAATTGTAGTGACAAAGTTAAGAAATAAAAGAATCGTTTCATTACAACATAATTCCATGTTTGACGAGTATACTCGTCATTGCTTGCTTTCTGCGACATATTTCAGCTACACAATTTTCAAAGAGGTCGCGACAGCTAGCTGGTTAAAGTAATATGAAAGATGAATCGATCGCGAAAATGATCGAACGCAACGAGTGGAATACGAAATGACAAACACGCATCGAACTTTCGATGCGTAATCGAATGATCGCGATCCGCGAGTCGACGTTTGCATTGCAATCGGTGTACATGCGTCGTAATCGTCGCTGAATGTCCCATTCGCTGCCACGATAATCCGTTTATCCACTTCTTCTCTCTTTGTCCCAGTTTACTAATGGCAGTTCGCGAAAGCACGTTTATCCCGGAACGAAATTGATGCCGATTACCTCACGGAAATAGGCGTAACCGTTTATTTTCCGTTCGAAAGCGGGCACATGGTATCCGCTGGAATTTTCCATGGATTTTGCGATTTATTTAATCTATGCGTATATATATATATATATATATATACTATGTGTATTCTGCAGAACTATGTGTTCGGCAGAATGGGCAACATTTTCAGTAATTTTTGTAACAATAAACTTTATAATTACTTCACATTATTTCATTATGTATTCCTAATCTTCCGTTACGGCAAAAACAAACTTAAACTGCGATAATATCCATCGAGACAACGATCTACAGTGAGATAACGAGACGCGATAACGGACGTACCGAGCGAAAATTCAAAGTCGATTTTCTCGAAAACAAAGCCTCAAACGAAAAATTTTCATTCTATATTTTCGACTTCTTTTTTCGCGTAGAATCACCCCCTTCCCGCTTGTACCACCGGTTACCAACCACCCTGTATATATATCGCGTACATACGACTGCGATCACACGATGGAAATTCGTGTATTTTTTGCATTAGACTCTTTTTGATACTTTTTTTTTTTCATTCAAAAGAAATCTCATCGATGAATCGTTAGATACGATAAATTATTTCAGCGTGATTTTTGCAATGATCTGGCGTTAAATGGCAATTAATATTTTCTCAGGAGTAACGTCGGTGTGAATTGAATTCTTTCAGCGTGAACAGCGACGGCCTGTCACCACTGGATGTTGCGGTGCTCAGCAACAATAGGCCGCTTGCAAAAATGCTGGTCGCGTTCGGCGCACAGGAGGGTAACCAGTGTAAGTACACAGGAATTCAATTGGAAATTTCGTTTCTTACGTTTATCCAGCTGTCGATCAGCGCGAAATTTCCTTTAACACCCTTTAACTTTAAATCTTCAACAGCGTTGTATTCTACGAAGTATGGTTTAACGATAATTTAATTTAATTCAATTTCAAATTGTACATTTTTTTCTTCTTTTTTTTTTTAATTTGCATAAATGTTACAATCAATCCTCATTGAGAATTATAAGTAAATTTTTCTGGCGTGCTACTATGTCGCGTTTAATTAGTGTTTGTCGTGTGTTTGATTCTAGTTGAATCTAGTGCTTCAATCTAAAGGACAATGTCTTTTTAGCCTGCGGATCTGATCCGACGTGTCAAGAAATTGAGTAATTAATGAAGTAGTATGAATATGAAGAGTTAGTATTACTGAATTTGAATATTTCTTCTTTGACCGTGGATATCTTGAGATCGCGATGTATTGTTTCATTGGTAACAAACCAAGGTGCATCTGTCAAGGATCTTAGAAGAATTTCTATGTTGGAATTACTCGCTGTTCCTCATAATTGGATTCCATAGGTCCAAACAGGTTTTAATATGGCCTCATATAGCATTATTTTACTCTACGTGCTTAAGCTGGAACGTCTGCCAATGAGGCAGTAGAATTTTTCTAATAAATTGTATATTTATCGTTATTTCTTTTGCTCGTCTAACTCTATGCAAATTCTTATATCATCTGATCAATCGGTTTCTCAATTTTTGTTAATATAAGAATTTGCAAGAACGAAGACTCGACGAAGTTTATTTTATTAAACTGTCGCGTCACTTGGCTACAAAGGTACATAATATATACTATGTGTTAATATCGTTCAAGTTTTATTTATTATTATTAGACTATGAACATTTTCTACTTGCACGTTTTATCGTGAAATTGCATTATGTGAAACTGTTTCAGTAAAGGAGCGTCGAAAAATAGAATCTGTAATTCAGTCATAAATTTTATAGTTTAATAATATAATTATCTCTTCTTGTAACAAAAGTTTTGCTCGGTTATGAGAGAGAGAAAGTTTTTGATTCTTAAAGACCATCACACGTTGAAGTTTTTCTCTTAGGTTTTCCATCTAATGTTTCTCACCAGTATCATCTAGTGATAGTGAAACATTTAATTCCACTTCTTAATTTTTAATCTAAAAAAAGATGTAGCGAGACGAACGAACTCTCTGGCTCGTGATAGCCTTTAAGGGTTGGCAACTTCTCCTCTCATAGTTGATGATAGCTTCTCGCATGATAGCCTTTAAGGATTAAAAACTTCTGCTCTCATAACCGAGCGGTACTCCTGTTATACGCGAGATAGGAATTATAAACTTCATAAGTAAAGGACTTAGAAATTTTCTTCGTCGATTCCTTCGTCCATGGGGGAAAGATCAGGGGCAGAGGGTAAAATGCGCGCAAAATAAGAAACTTGGCAAAGATTTTTCAAAAATTTACAGCGTTTGCGGAGTCGTTTGTTTTGTTGAATCAAATCGATATTCTTTCGCTTCTTCCGTGAAAAACCTCGATGCAGGCGATTTCGGCGTGGGAAAGCAGGTAAATTGAAGGCCTCTCGATAGGTCGCCTCTGTTTCGGAAAACAATACGCTTGCAAATTTCTCGTTTC
Source organism: Bombus pyrosoma (assembly GCF_014825855.1). NCBI lineage: Eukaryota > Metazoa > Arthropoda > Insecta > Hymenoptera > Apidae > Bombus > Bombus pyrosoma. The sequence continues at coordinate 5,560,454 of NC_057783.1, forward strand.
TATGGTCAGAGTAAAAAAAAAAACGTGCAGAGAAGTTTGATGAATGGCAGGAAACCCTAAAATCTTTTTATTTTCCACCCCCGAGATAATTTGTTGGTAGCTTCAGTTGGTTCACGGCTACAGGGAACACGATCCGAAAAATACATAGTTCAATGTGAAAGTTTACTCGTGTACGTGGCGAACGACCAAATTCGAAAAGATTGCACGATGGATTCATAGTGACCTAAAAGTTGGAGAGGAATTAAAGAGAAAAAAAAACGTAGCGATTTTTAGTGATGAAAAAAAAGGGAGGGGGAGGAATAGCCGAACAGGATAGAATTCCTATTAGTATTGCGCAGTCTGTAATAAAAATGCAGTCGAGCTTTATTGCGTTTCGACCGCGAGGGAACAAAAAATATAACGAGAATTCGAGGCTTGTGAAAAGGAGCGAAGAAACTTTCCACCGAGCCTTTCTCCTCATCTGCCAATTTACAAGTGTAATCGCAAGCGTAGAATCTCGCTCCGCTGATAATTAAACTCTACAACCTTCCCTCCCTTCTTTCGCTTCCCGACGAAAATTAATGTGATTTCGCCCTTACGATACCGCTTTTCCATTTTAATCTAATCTTCCAGGATAATCTTTCAAATACTCGTACAATCGGTTACTATGTGATCGTCCATCGTAGATTGTCTAAAGCGTAAATATCGCGACAAAGACGTTACTTTCAATAATATGTTTGGTATTGTAATTTTGTATGAATTGTGAAAATGATAGATAACACTTCATTAGACCTGTCAAAAGGATAGAAATAAAAGTTTCGATCAAAATTTGAAATACTGCAACAAGCGTGTTAGCGCCCAAAATATGTCTGGTTTCATGTTCTCTATTAATTAAATTGAAACATATGTACAGAGAAACGATACAATTATTTATTGTTAGTCATACGAAAAGGCAGAGGCGACGAGATGCAAGATAAAATTTCAATTAAAGTTTGAAATATTGCAACAGATATATTAGCTTCGGCAGTATCTCTGGTTTCAAATATTTTATTAATTAAATTGAAACAGGCGTTGAAAAAGATTGAAGGAGCACTCTTTATTAGTGGTATTGAAAAGAGGATATAAAAAGATGATTAAAATAATTTCAATAACACGTTTGGTATTCAATTTTGTATGAATTGTGAAAATGATAGATAACACTTCATTAGACCTGTTGAAAGGAAGGGACAAAAAGATACCAATTAAATTATGAAATATTGCAACGAGCGTGTTAGCTCCAAAAATATGTCCGCTTTCAAATTTTCTATTAATTAGACTGAAACATACGTTCAAAGAAATAATATAATTCGTTAGACGTAAGAAACGCAAGAGGTGACGTGATAGAAAATAAAATTTCAATTAAAGCGAACTCCAACAATGTCTTTGGTTTTAAATTTTCTGTTAATTAAATTGAAACATACGTTCAAAGAGATAATACCATTTATTAGACACATTAAAAGGAAGAGGCGCCAAGATACAAGATAAAATTTCAATTAAAATTTAAAATATCCTAACAAATATATTGGCTTGAGCAACATTTCTGGTCCCGACATACATACACGTGTTGAAGTATGCGTACATCGAATTTTCTGCCCGTGTTCGTTTACTCTTTGTTATTCCCTTAATTTCTGGCGTAATTCACTCTCGCCAAAGTTAATATTCACCGATTAAAGTTTCAATTGAAACGGTTAAGCGAATCTGATGTATTTATGCAAGACGAGTAATCTTCCTTACGAGAGTGAAATTACTTTTATAATGGAATTCCATCGCTTTACGCTACGTTTTACACGTTCTACAATGTAATACTCGTTTGTTTACTTCGGAGATTTTAATGATGTAACGCTGTTACCAACCTGATTTATGCTGGCATTAAAGTCTCTTGAATTAAAATCTCCACTTTTCTCGGACGAGTCTGTTTTATTTAAAGTGAAAGCGTGATGTAATCTTCAAGGGAAAAAAATCAAGATTTTTTTTTTATTACATAATGTAAAATGTCGTCTTGGTTTCTTCCAAACAGTTTTATTAATTTAGCTCCGATTCTTTAGTCCAATTTCTTCGATCTTCTATTCTTAAAAATCAAAAATTTGCCTTCGGTGTTTCTCGAACATTTATCAATCGAAGTCTACGCTTTAGAAAACACATTCGAATACGCTTGACCCCTTGAAAGTTAAAGATCTGTCTTCGCTTTTTCTCAAAAGATTTGTATTAATCGAAGTGTGCAAATAATACTTTGGAAAAATTTCAGCGAGTGCACTTAATCTCTTAGAAAAATGCTAAACTTGTCATGGTTTTTCCCCAAATTTCTAAACTTAAATTTAATTCATTGGAAACATTTCTCTCAATTATTTCTTCACATTTCGTCATTTAGAAACTAGAGACTCGTTTCTCCTGGTTCTTTTATCCTCATCTTCGTCTCGTTAGTTGAGATCAAATTTTTTAGAGAATTCTTTTCGAACAGAAACAGCCATACTGTAACAAGCTCAGTTTATGAATGAAGGGAAATAAAAATTATTTCGTCATCGATATCTTAATCTCTCGTTACTGTCAGAAACCACATGGAAAGTTGTGAAATGATCCGATCAGAGATAAAGTGCCTCGGCAGAAAGTGAAAATCGATATCCGATGTGGACACAATTGTGGCTAAACGATCGCGACGTAACCGTCTGTCCCGGATGCAAACCACCGCAGATTTTTCATTCATAAACACCGGGTACGAGTTGAATCGGCTCAATTAGCCGGATGATTTTTGCACTATTCTCCGCTCACAAACCACGTTGATTCGTGCAATTGACTCGATTACGCGTTTCCTCGATAGTCCACTCTTGAATTTCGTCTACCAATTTTTTGTATTTCTCCTTTTTTTCCCTCTTTCGTAATTTTTCCACCGGTCTACGGAGAGTTAAATTGTTTCCTAACAAAGTCCATTCGTAACGTTTGAAAAATTGGCCTTCTCTGCCAGAAATTTTTATTTTTATTTTTTTATGTAAAGAAATTTTATGGAGTTTTAGTATCATACGAGAGATTCTGCTGGTTCTGGTTTTATAAAATTGTCTTTCATAAATTATAAAAGCCTGTCTTGGTTCCCTTCTGAACTTCGATTTAATTCTCCAGAGACGTTTCTACGGGGATACTTAAACTCTCAAAAATTGAAAACTTATCTTTCATTTCTCTGCAATTTCCTTTGGCCTTTCTCGAACTTCCTTTGATATTGAACTTTCACAAGGAATCTTTTTGATTCTGTTTGCGCAGTCAAATCTCCAGAGTCGCTGGGCAGTCACTTGGCTTCGTTGCTGTTGGAGGCTGAACACAGAGTTCAAGAACTCGGAGGCAGTACTTCCGGCAGCGGTGGGACTACCCTCCTGGAACCACCAAGCAGTCATAGATCAAGTTTTTCGTCGCAGCACAACAATCTCACGGGATGCGGCGGTAGCGCGGAGGACAAGCAACTCGCTTTGTGGGAAAGAAGAGCTAGAGCGCTTAGAAAAATGTTGCTTGGATTCGATCAAGCGAGTAAGTCATTCACAAGTATCATTTTGATGATATAGCAATAATTAGGTGACGGATGTTTATGCGATTTTATATTTTTTTTAACGCGCCAAAAAAAAAAGAAAGTAAAAATTTGCTTCACCTGCTAAATATTCTAAAAATTACTCTACTTTAGATACTTTAGATACTTTTGTAAATTGTACGCAATTAAACTTTCCAAAAATGCATAAACATTAGCGGCTAATACGAGAATAAAAAGTTTTTAAATAAAATTGACAATACTAATCTATTTCAGGACCACCAGACATGCCATTTTTGGTCGCAGTGGACGTCACAGGAACAAATTCTGTAACAGTGAGGTTTCAAGAACCAGATTCCCATGATTCTCCAATCTGCACGAAATTTAAAGTCCAATGGAGTATCAAAGAAGATTTCTCGGTGATCTGTGGCGAGAGAGAGGTGCTAGATATGAAACAAAGGGAATGCAGGATTGACGATCTGATTCAGGGACAGAAGTATTATTTTCGAGCAGCTGCTGGCAATTTGAAGGGCTACAGCAGGTTCAGGAACTCTACTCCCGCCCACGTAACACCTAGCAGTACGATCATTTTTTTTATTTCTTTTCTATAGAATGCATTGCAAATGAAGAGCGTATACAGAAGGCTATCTTTGTTAATTTCCTGACCTTTATGGTTAAAAATCTCAGTATGAAATAATTAGAAATGATCTAATATTGTAGATTCGAAGATATAAATCTTAGTACAAGTTTCTTATAAGAAACGGATATGTTTAATTGTTATGTTAGTTTAATCGATATTAGTCTGCATAAATAATGTTCAATATTGATATTTTTTAAATGTTCAAGAAAGTAAGAAAAATACATATTTACTCTGCAAATGTTGAATTTTAAAACTGTCCTTCTATAAAAGATAGGACATGTAACTTGTCACTTGCCTTTTACATATAAAACATCGAGTAACAGAGCTGGAAAGTACAGAACGAAATCGATCTCGAATCTGATCCACATTTAGCTCGCGCCTAGATTTCGCTCGATTGCATTCGAATCGAGTTAAATTTAGAATTTGCATTGCACACGTACCGGTCGTTTGGTTTATCGGGGTTTTTAAAACTCGAAGTGAAGACACGTAACTATTGTTCCAGGCTGGAGAGACATCGATGGCAGAGTGCCAAGGTTTGCCGGCCGACTGGAGCAGCTGAATACTTTATTCACGGATATCAGGCGCCCAGAGTACACTCAAGAAACGCCGGCCGTGCAGAGGCGTAATCACAAGAAGAAGACAACGATAAAACAGCTCTTCTCTGCCACCAGCAAGTTTCAAAAGAATCTAAGACGCGGCGTCTTTCTCGCCTGTTTACTCTATCACGAGGATAAAATATTGGTAACGAACGAGGATTTCTTGCCTGTGATCGAAGTCGACGAGACTTACCCTAGCTGTATTTACAACGACTTCCATTGGCTGATGAAAGTGGGCTGCACTTGGGATGATGTTAAAATTCTCCGTCAAAATATGGAGAAAAGTCACAGCAGCTCAACGAATCACTTCAGGATAAAGCTTTTACAGGCTGCTGCACAAATGCAGGTTTGTTTCCTATTATATAAAATTGTTAAACATTTGTTAAAGATTAAAATAGATTACAGACTGATGAGTAATTTTTGGTCATTGATTTTTATAGGCAGCGCTGTGTATACAAGACATTGGTCAGCTGTACCATAAACCCATTAGAGACGTTCAAGGCACCCTGGTTTTCTCCACAGTGAATTACGTAAAATCCCCGAAGTTGATCTCAGTGTTGAATAGCAGATGGTTGCCACTCAGTAAAGTCACGAAGAAAGTCATTATTCACGAAGATAGTAACGTAGCGGATATTTTAATAGCCAGTATACAGGAACAGATGACTTACCACCAAGTTAGCAGTATCAAGCTATCAAAGGGGCTTTATCTTGGTTATCTGAAGATGCAGAGTAGCGTCGATCTTATACAAGTCGTGGTACCCGCAAAATCACCTAATGTTTTGCCTCATTGTAAGATCCGTGACAACCCACACGTCTCTGCGTAAGTATTGAGTCGATAAAAATAGTACCTTCATACGTATCATTGCGGATTTATTAATCATTGTTATTCATATTTCCATAGCGAGGAGTGGGATTATCTGAAAAGGATAACTCGCATTCACGCATCAGACGCGTCGGTCAAGGACTGTGAAGAGAAAGAAAACGTGACAAACGAGGCCCAAGGTACAGAACAGCAGAAATTGTTCGTCGACCTGGTCGCTGCTACAGCAAGGCGATTGTTCAATTACATGGAAATCAGTCCTGAAGACTCTTTGCTGCATCGACTTTACGACGCCGAAGTTATCGATCTGACTCACGATGTGTCCTTTCTGATCGCTGTGCCTCCTGCAGAAACCGCCTGTTGCGTGCCTGGAACCAGAGAAATCCTTCTTCAACGTGGTGATCTTCTCTCGTTGCCCATCCAAGTATTCGAAATGGTTCACTTAAACACCTATCAGAAGGATGTGATCAACAGATATTCAAGACTAAGTTGCATTCTTGAACTCGACACGGCGCAAGCTCAGTATAACCACAGAGAAGCCTTCAGTTCTCTGGAGTTAAGCGTGGCGAAGGATAAGTTGGCCAGGCTGCAAGATCTACAGACTCAAGTAAACACCGTGTGGAAAGGAGCCAGGTGGCTCATAGACGTGATCACGTTCGCTAGAGATCGCGGTTCTTCGCAGCAGAGCGTAAGTTGAACTGACCAATCCTGTGATCTGTGTAAAATTCTTTAAAATCCAAGTATATCGCATTAGACAACTCTATAATTCATAACTACAGGGTTCGTCACAAACAGTTGGAATTTCAATGAAGCACCTGCTCAGCCTCGACCGAAACAGAAGCAACAGCAACAGCCTAAAGAGAAGTTTGCTCCAATTACCGCCACGCGATCCGAAGCTGGTGAAATCTAGTCCAGGTCGAGGCAGCTGGCCAGGACCTAACATGTCCAATTCTTCCTCAAATCTGCTCACAACGGAGTTCAGTAAAAGCGAACAACAATTGCCCAGTGGCCAGTATATTCGCAAGGGCAGCAACACTTCAAATGTGTCGGCCGGCTCAGAGCCTGCAAAGTCTACGGTACCCATGAGCAGCCCCAGCAATCTAAGCAACGCGACCAGCGCTGGCAGCAACAATCATCTGGTACCATTACAGAACACCAGGTTACCGCCTTCCAAATCCGAGGACACTCTGATCCTAACGAAATACAAACACAGTCCCAGAAATAGGTCAGCTACGATCACATCCGCATCGGCCAGCACCAGTCCTTTACTCAGCATAAAACCTATGATCTATGGTGGCTCGCTCCTAAGCGTGTCAACAGCCATGACAAACACGACGAGTCTGTTAAGTGTCAGCAACACCAATTCCGACAGTTTGCATTCGCTAAGTAGCGACGAGTATTCGACGCCTAACTCGAGTGTCTGCATAAAGAGTGGACATACGAAGAGCAAATCGACCAAGCCCACTGCTAGCGTCGCGGCCACAGCCACTGGTTCCTTGGAGAGTCAACTGGAGGAGGAGAAAGACGAAGCAACGTTAATGCCTGCTCCTCTGCCGGGCATTCTTCAGGTAATATTTGTCAAGTTCCAAGTATCAATTTTTCAAGTAGAAATTAGAATTTACATGGAGGAAGAATCAATATATAATGAAATAACAGGATTGGGATCCTGTGTAGTTAAATATTGTGACAGAAATCACCACGGAAGATTATTCTTTTCTGAAAAGAATCGTGTTCGTCTTATTGCTAGTTACAACATGATCGTTGCTTCATTCTCAAGATTCACGGGGGATTACAATTACGAACAACGATCGTAATAATCTTGGGAGCAGCTAGTACAATTTGTCACGGTTGTTTCCCATTAGCCAAGGAATTATTCCTTGCACAAGCTTCCTTAAAGTAACACTTATTCCAATTCTAAACCGCAAAAGCTTATTATTACCTATTGGGAAACTACTCATTGAGTTTAAATAATATTTTTCCTTGTAGGGAACACAAGTCTAACCTGATTGTAGTTAAAAACAGCTCACTTGGTCTTCTAGTGCAGACCGATGTAGCAGACATATGAGTAAGCCGTCACACACCGCTAAGTTTCAGTGCTTGTCTCGCTCAGATGCGCTTTCCCGATTACGCTTTTCGTGTATTATCGATCTAGCAGAGCATGAAATTTCGTCCGAGCTTTCAACTTAACGTAACACGATTGTTTCCATGTTAATCTAGGTATAATTTTTCTAACGACAAATAAAAATCTTTGATCTGAATGCGTGCTGCATATCTCTTTATCTATGTCATTTTAAATCGTTACTACCATTAGGTAAGCAATCTTTTTCTTCTTTTTTTTTTTCTCTCTTTCAAATGTTTTGAACACTAACGTTTACTTAATTTACTATTCGTCGTTAACAACAGCCAGATGCATCGAGCAACGTGCTGTCACTGCGCTGCCACCTAAATGTCACTGCATATGCTGATTTTACAGCAGACAATTTGTATCTGTACAGTCTATAAATTACCTAACGGCATCGTCTGACCATAGACCTGGTATTTTTGCAGGTTTACGCGGCCTACGAAACCGGCCTGGCTTCCGGAACCAGCCTCAAGTTACACGTTACTCCGAGGACCACGGCCAGAGAAGTTGTGAATCTAGTTGTGAAGCAGCTGAACATGGCGGTAGTGTTAAAGGGTCAAGAAGGGCCCATTTACACGGCTGACGAGCTACCGAATTTTTGCTTGGTGGCTGTGATCGGTGCCAGAGAGCGTTGCTTGAGAGATGACTTCAAGTTGTTGCAGCTTCAGAATCCTTGGAAAAAGGGCAGGTTGTACGTGAGGCAGAAACAAGACGTCCTTGCAGCCCTTGAGCACAGCAGCAAGCACACCGCGTATTTATAGCATAAGTAACGAAAGGGAAGATTACAGAAACAGATTGTGATTAGATAGAAAGTACGTCGAGAAAGGGGAAAAAAGAATTCCTGTCGCGGTTCACGATGTCTACCAATGTAAGAAACGCTGCGTCTCATTAATAATTGGCGATAGAAGCCAAAGATCATTTAGTATAATGCGTTCTGTGTCTCGTAGTAATTCGAGATTAAATAGACGTTATAGACATTTTTCTGTTTCTGCACTGTATTTTTCTTGTTCGTTTTAATACCGAATAAATGACGTAGAGTTCCAGTCGCCTCACGAGACGCAGAATGCATTAAGATGTACATAAAATAAACGCTTGGCTACACGAGAAATTTTCAATTGTATCTCTCGAGGCTCTAACTAAATTACACGTAATTAAGTAGGGAAGTGAAAGGGAAGAACGACGATCGTCTGAAAGGATGAGAATTTAAAATTGCGTTTAGGCGAACCGGAGTACATTCCAAACGAGTTTTCGATCCGACTGCTGTAATTTTGCGCTGATGGACTAGATAGCGTTCCAAGGAAATGGATAATACTCAAGGTATATTATACTGTTATATTTTAGGTACCGATCTCAGTGTTTTACTCGATATACACGCGTCACCGGTTATAAACGAGTCACATGCTTAAGAAATCTCATTGTTGTCCCAATTGTATTCGACGTGTCCAAGCTACGCGCAAGATACATCTTTTCTTATTCTTATTCCCAACTTTCTTTATCTTCCAAAGGATTACCCAATTTCGATAAGAAATCTTGGACACGTGGAATGAACTGAGAGCACGAACTTTTCGAGATAGAAGAAGTTTTATATTTATATTTTTAAATCCATCTAATCACCCAAGGATTTATTTCAGCAAGTAGTTCTGCTTGACTGAACCTTTGTCACCAGGTTCAGGAGAAATACGATCCTCGAAACGATTTCTTCTCTATGAATCGGTTCCTTCGATCTGTTAACATTGCATTGTTTTACTACGAAGTGATTTCTGTCCATTAATGTTTTCTTGTTTGCAAGTAATGGGAACAATGAAAGCGCCCTGAACATTCAAAGAGAATCAGTCACTCAAAGTTCTTGGAAGATTGCGACTAGAGCAGATTACTATTACGCATTAAAATATAGTAGAAGAAACGTGATCCAGATAAAAGAGGCTTATAGACTGTTGCGTAGAAATAAAAGAAAGAGTATTACTATGGCTATTAAGATTTTTATTCTCGCCAAGACCGCGGTTATTTTATTACATTATAATTGTGTTCGCTGTTTTTCGTGTTCTTCAAACTTATTTTCTGTTTTACAGTATTTCCTGTTTGTAGAATTTTTATATCATCGAACGAGCATTGTACGTCGTTTGCTTCTTTATTGCTACTTCGTCGGAGAAGAAGAGCGTGTCGAGATCGATTTCGAGCTGTTGACGATCTTGTTAGAATTCCAGGCACTCGAGGACTTCCTAATAAGCGACCTAGACAACGCGTTGGTGATAAATATGGTGCAGAGTGGAAAATGTAAAATACACCCTAATCATACGATACCGCTGTCCGACACTTCGTGTAGTATACAATGTTTTAAGATTCTAAGACGATAATACGTCTTCTTAAATTTCTGTCAATCATTGAATTTTAAAACTGCGACTTGAGTATTCTACAAGAAATGTTATAAATCTCTCAATTTTCGTTATATGTGTAATTAGTGTAAGAAAAGTTGACATCGCTATTGGAGATCCGTCCTTTATCTTTCGTAAACGAGACTTGAAAATTCGATTCGCTTCGCGTTCAAACAATAAAACAGTGGTATCGTGCGTCGAGGGGCCACCTAAGTTTAAACGAAAATATACAATGCAGATATTTTTTTATCGAGAAAATAAAAGAATGGTAGGGGGTTGGAGGAAGAGATGAAAAAGAGATTTTTACTATATTTTGCCAGAATGCGTACTCGTTCGGCGAGGGACGCGAACGGTACGCATTTCCAACGGAAATACGGAAATCTGTCTGTGTGTCGATATCAACAGATGTGACTAACCAAGAGGAAGAGGTGCGTGATGAAGAATGGCAATAGGCGAAGAATGATGGGAAAAAGATCTTAACAAAACGCTAGAAAATTTATTAGCTCTACCTGAGTATTTATCGATGTTGAGTGTAAAATAATCATTAGCAGTTAAGTGTTACTGTGGGAGGAAAACGAATTTTAAGACTCGAGAAGCCCTGGTTTTCCTCTCAGACAGCAGTTCCAAAAAAAAAAACAAAGAAATAAAAAAAACGCAAGATGAAAGAACTACTTGTAAATATTCAAAGAAATCTATGTATGTATAAAATATAAATGAAAATTATCGAAGAAATTGAAGTCGATTATTTTTCACCAAATCGCGGTTTTATTTTGGAGGAGCGATTTCAACTACAGAAACCTGGACAGCAACTATCTAAAATCCACAAAATAGAAGACTAAAAGTAGTCGATCGGAATTATGGCCCAGCTCGAAATAATTTTGGAAATAGGTCGAGTAAATTGTATTTACGTTTCTTTTGGCCTTGGTAAAATTCATTCGATCACGTTAGAGCTCGTATATTTTATTTCATTAGCCAGAGCGAGTCGTAACTCTCGAGGTGAGGCAAAATGAACCCGGACCCTCACGACCGACAGTCCCGCTGACCCACTTCCGTCTTGTTTCTCGTCTCATCTTGCTCTGCCACCTACTCCTTATTTATCCCCCACCTGGTGTAATTGTGCACTCTGGTCTTCCGGCTAGTTCCCGCGAGATCTGTGGTAATGAAAAACTGCCAGGGCATCGCCTCCGAGGAACGGTGCCCCCTCGTAGGTCAGGCAACTTATTCTCAACAGCCGGCATCGATATCCTGGCATTTTAATAACTGTCAGTGCCGTGACTACGATAAATTTGCATACAGATGTAACGAAGGCAATTTAGAAAATTATCAACGAATATCGGCACTTGGATATTCAAACACTAAATGCACACATACTCTAACACGATCGCTGTACGAACACAAACTAGCATCTCCGCTATTGAACTGCTGTCAATTAAAACCTGCCAGAGTCAGATATTTTGACATCTGCGATCCGCTTGCAGATATAGCACTCTTGTATCGCAAGATCCATTGAAGAGAGACAGAAGTCTGAGAGATGAACGTCGCCATGATTAATCACAGTCGCAATCCAGTTGCACGATAGACAGCGACTACTAGGTGACTGAAATCACAGGGGAAAGATGGCAAACGGTCCGGCTCCGATTTAAATGAAACTTTCCACGCTTGAAGGACACCCAAAAATATTGTAGACGCGTATTTGTTTCACACAGACCTTCGTCCTAATCTTCGCTCAAACTTCCATCAAAATCTTTGTCCTAAGCTTGATTCGTGGCTTGGGTGAAGGTTTGGGTATAGGTCTTGGTACAAGTTTGGATCGTGACTTGAGTGGAGATTAGGATGGAGCTTTGGTTGACAGAAATTCTTATCTACAATGTTCGGCTGCTCGTCAGGCCTACAAACTTCCATCCGAATGGGAACCGGACCGTTCACGACCTGTCCTTCTCAGTACCGTATGCACGCTCTACCGGAGGAGTTCGCTGTTGGAGTTGGCATAATCGCATCAACAATACCGCGTTATTCGCTCTGAGTCGATGCCTTTATTCACTATGATTCTTGCGTCATCGCGATCGGCAAACATCTTCAAAAGACTCGTCAAATATTTTGGGACAATTTTTTGGAACATTAAGATGAATCTCGTTCTGCAATAATGGACACTTTAATCATCATAAGTATAGTAAATAACAATTTTCAAGAGTATCAAACTTTCAAGATTTACTGAAAATTCAGCAAGCATAGTTCATTAATTTGATCGACAAACGATCGTCGAAGAAATGTGAGCTGGAAATATTGGAATAAAATAGCGAAAGAGTAGGGTAAACGTTGAAAGGGTGTAAAATTTGAAAGTTACGTGGCTGCAATGCCCGTAAATTTGCTTTTGTGGGTGCATATACAGTTAATAGTCATTGTCAGCAGGACAGAACCGCACGAGGAGATTGGTTGACCCGCAGTCCGCATTCGCCCTCGGCTGACCCCGTTGTTAACTGACCCACTGACGATATTGATAGCGGGATACCACGGTGCTCGGTTAGCATCGGCCTCTCGCGTTCGTTCTTCGCGTTACTCTATCCCTGAAACGGCGCTGAAAAAATGTTTGTTAATTTCCATCCGCCTCCAAAGTCAACTAAGGTCATTCCAAAAATTACACATTATAGTTCAACTAATTATACATTATATATCTGTCCGCGTATAATACAATCGTTCGAAATTGTCAATTCACGAGCCAGATGCTCGTAGAAAAGCAACTTTAAGAATCGAAAATTCCGATATAATTTTCAACGCGGTTTAATAATTATATATTCGAGGCATAATTATAATTATTTGAATATTTGATATCCTTAAATGGAAAATGAGCCGCGGAGATATTACGCGCCTCGTTTGGAAAGCACAAACTTTTTCGCAATATCCGATAACCCGTTTAAAACGCCAACTGGTACGGGACAATCCTCACCCTTGCACCGTGAAATTTGTTTCCGATGAAACCACACGTCCAATACGGCACGAAAGTTGGCAAATGCAGCCCAGTTTCCTAACAATCTCGCATCGCCTCTAACAACGACATCAGGATGCCGTAAACGCGATCCTCCTTGACGAAAATGCAGCGCTCGGCGCATCTGCGATCTCTGTGTTCGCACGTCTTTCGATCGATGGATTACGACACGCCGCATTGTGCTTAGAAGTGCTCCCGAGGCTGTCACGAGAACCAGATTGCCGTAATAATTTGATTGATATTCGCTCTCCTTCGCAGAAAACGCTCGAGAAGATGGAGATAGAGCAGCCAGTCTGTGGGTTGGCTCGGCTTCTTGCGCAGCGTGGAAGACCGAAAGCCGAGGAAATGCGAATACGTGGCAGGAGTAAGACAATTTTCGAAGTTAGGAGATTTAGGAATTTTGGGAAATGAAATTTATGGAAAGTTATTTGGATAACGATAACGATAATGCGCAAGATTTGGTCTGACAGAGATAGGAAGTTTCTGACACTAAAAATCAGAACGTTTTAGTGTCAAGGAGGAAAAGGTTTATTAGCTTAGAAAGAGAGAAGAAAGAGTCTCCTTATTTGTAAAAAGAGTTCAGCCTTGACTGAATCACGACAGTTTAAAAATAGTGCGAACTTTCTTGATTCTTGGAATACCATAAAATTATAGATTTTAGAATATAAATTAATTACAATTAGTTAACGAAGATTAACATTGCATTCTTTTGTTTATTAGAAAATAATCCATCGGGACGCTTGTTTTAATTGATTTAATGGATTTAATTTTCGTTTCAACGCGCTGCCCGTCGCTTCAGTTGCTCGCCTGAGTAATTTTATCGAAGCGCGCGAAAGCTAAAACTGCGCCAGTTGTATCGATATCACTGAAATAATCGAAGCTACGCGTTATACACGACGATAGCTCTGCCTTTCTACGTTGCTCGATCGAAGCTAACAGAAGCTGAAATGCGACAATTGGTAGAATCGCGAAAAGGGAGATTGGATCGACGCACCATATGCGTCAGTAGCGACGAATACGTTAAAGTCAAATGATTAAGGAGGCGAGGGAGACAATTTTGGAAAAGAACGGTGTCGTGGATGTTGGCATACGACGAGGTATAATACCACAGACGACGTTAATAAGAAACAGTAGGTCAACTTGCGTAGAACGAGGCTAGAAGCTCCTGGCAAATCCGGTGTCAATGAGATCGATTCACCCGGCATCGTCGCTCCAGTTATTGACAGGGAACTGGACCGTCTAGTTCTTTCTCGACGACGCTTTTTGCATCCACTGCAACAACGTGGACTATGAACAGAGGATGTGTAACAATTCGTTCTGGAAAGGATATCCAGTTGCCTGGATCTCGAAGCCGGGTTACACTTCGCCGAACACTTGAGATTTTTTGTTACCAGCTAAGGAGTGGTGCTTGGAACACTTACATTTTTAACGTGTTTTTTGTACTTCCGTAACTAACCGATGATTTAACTTCTTAAGGCTAAAAGAATCTCCGACAGTTTGTACCAATATGTTGCACCGAAGTATATATTTCGATTCGAAGAACGTAATTTATTGTACATAAATCATTGCACATAGATTACGTAGTTATATATGAATATGTACTCTATTTCAGCCTCTCGGAAGACAAATTCATTAACTTTACTCCGTCAATTTTTTCGCTTCGTCGCACAGGTATATGATTAATATTCGATTCTCAAGGAAGAAGGAAATTTATTTCATTTTATCTATAGAGTAATCTCCTCGTCTTTTGGCTTAGGATGGCTTCCGGCCTCGTGTCATAAATGCGTAATATTTCGTCTAATATTCTAAGAAGGAAATATATGCAAACCAAACAATCGTTTTTGCAAAATAAGTATGTTTGATAATAATAAGCTGTATATATATATATATTGTCAAATAGCAACGCTATGCGTCAAAAGGTTAATAGGATCTCCCCAAGTTGAGGGTTGAATTTAGGAATCATTGCTTCCAACGCTTCTAAACAATTTTATTTTCCTGTACACCTACTCTATGCTCCTCATTCTATGCCTCAAGTTCAATCATTCAATTCTCCAATACATTTGTATTTGATTGTGATTCAATAATCACAGCAGAACGTCCGTTCTTATGCTGTTCGAAATACAAAAATCAACATCGCCAAAGGACAACTTGAGCGAGGCCAACACAAAGAACCGCTTCGAGTTCTTAAGGGGAAACAGATCTGCTAAGAATAGTACAACAGACTCTATAGTTGATGCAACTACGAATATAATTAAAGAGAATTTTCCAAGAATGAGAAGGATCTCGATGAAAGGAAAAATATAGAGGTTGGGTGGTGGGGTGGGCCCCAAGATTGTTCGAAATACAAAAATCAACATCGCCAAAGGACAACTTGAGCGAGGCCAACACAAAGAACCGCTTCGAGTTCTTAAGGGGAAACAGATCTGCTAAGAATAGTACAACAGACTCTATAGTTGATGCAACTACGAATATAATTAAAGAGAATTTTCCAAGAATGAGAAGGATCTCGATGGAAGGAAAAATATAGAGATTGGGTGGTGGGGTGGGCCCTAAGATTGGCAAAGGGCTTGATTTTACACGGATCTTTCAGGCTCCCGCGCACGTGTGCCAACTATATTGCGAAAGACTTATACGGGGCACAAGGTCCAGCCATTCGCCGGTCGAATTTTTACCGATCGAAGGTTAGGTTTCGCAGTTGGGTCTGCGTACCGATCTGTGGCCCCTGCAAGCCCTCTCTCTCCTTCACCAATGTCCCCGTATCACGTCAGTACAGTCAGTTCTGCTATCACGCTACTTTTCCTTAAACAATCCTACCTTCGTCTCTCCTGCTTTCTTTTTCTTTTTTTCCTTCTTTTAATTCCGTCGTCTCTTGAGTTCTCCTGCCTCTCGTGAGTCGTAGGATTGGCTTTTTTAATTATGGAAATCGACGACGTCCAATACAATGCACAGACCTACATAACGCCGAATAACTGAGAAGAACTATAAAAATGAAAGCTCTCTGCCGACATAATTCCTAATCTCATATTCAAGATCCTGTATAAAGATTGCCTGTCCGTATATTCCCATCATAACTTTAATAGCATAATCTCCGTGGATAATGCTAATAATATGGTTCGCAGGCTTTTAACAACCGCGATCACCTCGATCTCTACAAAACCCAAGAGAATAAGACGTTGATTAACAGAGGCAGAGGAGAATCGTCCGAACAAAGACGACGCTGTCTCAGCTCCACGAACAAAGAAGAATTTCGTGAACCTACACTGGCTCACGAAGATATCTGTATGCGTTATACAATATCTTACATATATATCTTACGTGTTACATAACATTTTCAAATTCTGTTATCGCCGTATTATATGTTACACGAGTAGTTCTTCAACTTCATTAACGCTATAATGAGACGCAACAGTCGTGATTATATCGGTCAAATTTGAAACCAATCTGAAATTGTATATGGAAGCTGCAAGGCGTTTATTGCGAAGATATATCTACGATAGTAAAAAATTAATACGTGGCATGAATAGTCATCATCGACCGAGCTGATTATTTACCGTAAACATATATTTAGTAGAACTTAATATACGCCAAGCGTGTATAACCATATGAAACATATAATATGTGTCAAGCGTGATTCCATCTCTGTAATTACCTCAGTAATCTTGTAATTTGCACACGTAAGACCTCAGTAAGTTTCGTGACAAACTTTAGCAACGCGGTACGTAGAACTCGAGTGCCGTCAGAACGCCAGTGAAATTTGAAAACGTTCCATACAACTGGCAACGTAGAAGGCATTCGCGAGCAGCCGAATACACACTTTCGTGAACCCACGTACGAGAAGACGAAAAGATAGAGCAAGAAGAATACAGAATAATGACAGCGTTCTGTAGAATGGAGCAAGAATCCTGCATTGTTCGAAGAGGCTGGAAGACGACGGGGAAGCTCTTATCAGAGCAATTCGTGCGGCGTGTGGTGTTATCAGGAACGACTGTACCTGAGGATCGTGAGTCAGAACAAGGCAAGAGCGGCTCAGAGTGGAGGCCACTTCTCCGGGTTGTCCCCTCCTGGCGGGGACACGTCGCGTTCTCGGAGGACAACGACGACGACGAAGGAGAGATCGCCAGTCAAGACCCCGGCGAAGAAGAAAAGAGAGACGAGTGCGGCCGTGGCGAGGCTTACCACGAGGCCGTCGCGAGCGATCAGTTCGGTCGACGTGCAGAACCGGCACGGACGTCGTCGCCGATTGTGAACCGGCAGTGAGCTACCATAGAGTACCACGGATAGAGAGCATTAGCCGGAGGATGCCTCTTCCCTTCACTGGATAACGTCACCCGATTCCTCGTGTACGTTTTCAATTCGACCTACACTGCCGGCCATAAATATTAGGACAGCCACTTTATCGAAAAGTTCCAATAAATTTTACTCGCAACTCTTAACACTCTCCGGATAAAATTACGCGAACAAAACGCCAGATTTATAATCGCAGCGCGGCATTTTGCGGAAACTCCGATCTTTCAGAAAGATAGTTAAAAATGTACAGACTCGGTAGAAAATTGTGTTACACATCAAATATTGCGTAGAAAGTTGTATACTTTTAATGTTTTATTTGGTGTGCCGCATGTAGTTTTGTTTCTCTAGTTTCGAGTTTCCTGCGAATACGTGAAAATTTTTAGTAACCCGGTACATTCGGAGTAACTGGAAAATAAAAACTATCGTGAAAACAAATACTATCAGATATCCTAATACTATTGGTCGGCACTGTGTGCATTTTCATAGCTTTTTATTACCGAGTCGTTCGCTACTGTGAGTTCTTTTTTACTTCTTCATTGAGTTTCGTCTCGGTTGCTTTTTCTTCTTTTCTTCTTTTTGGTTGGTTTTATTTGTTGGTGAACGTGTGGTCGAGATGGAGCCTCAGATTGCGTTGAGGATGGTTTTTGCTAAACTTTAGAAGGTATCAAAAATTTGAACGGCGACCGGGGGGAATAGCGCCAGTCGAGATTGTAAGGCAGTGGGTTAAAAGACCGGATGTAACTGTTCGCGACTTCGTGCTGCAGAGATCGCTTTTAGCTGTATTTCTCTCTCTTTCGATGTTTAGTTCATTCAGCAATGTTCTTACAGGGTTTGTTGATTTTTACAAGCATTAGGTGATGCAGTGAATTAATTTTATTTTTTTTACAAGCTTTTATTTTTTTATCGTATCTTTAATTCTTTAAAATCCTTCCCTTAAGATGTCAAGGGTAGTCGATTGCCGCGAAAACAATTTTTGAAGATATTTTCAGTCTTCCATTTAACACTTTCGCTATCCCAGTGGAACGAAACATTCGCTATAAATCATATTCTGTTTCTTGTACTTTTTTACAAAATATTTAATGATATAATACGATACGATCTTTATTATATTTTTATATTATTATACCTATTTAATAATCACAATAGATACGGTCTCGAGGTTCTTTTACTATGCTCTACCAATCGTTCATTTATTTCGTAGCTGAAAGTTAAACGCGAATTAATCCTAAAGCGTTACACACACCGTGACGAATAGATAAAGAAATAGGTACAACCACTTGAGACAATTCAACCGAGATTATGTGGTTGTTTGTACATGTAAAATACATTTCTGTTGGAACACTATGCGTTCTCTGAGTCTTCTTTACAATTTACCACATATTGCAAACATATTACTTATACAGGGTGTAACAGAACGTGTACGACCCTCTGCGGCAGCTTACTGTGCACGCAAAAACAATGAAAAAGATTCATATAAACGTATGTTGTACGTGTCTTCGTTTACGAGATACGACGAATTTTCTGCTTTAATTTCCTCTGTCCAATTTCCTTTACAGAACATTCGGTTGCACTCTGAATGGTTGCCAATGTCGATTACCAAATTTATTAAGAAGCTTGTTCTGTTCTGAACGCGATAAATTCATCGTATTTCATAAAGCAAAACAGACAAAGAATACTGTTCTACATTGTTTTTTGGTGTACAGTCAGCTGCCGAAATGAGTCCCATATATTCTGTCACACCTTGTATAACGAACACACATTACGAAAACGCAATGTTCCCATTTATACGCTGGCGAACGTGTTAAAGGAGTCTCGTACGTCTTATTATTAATCGCCAACGACTATGAAAATTAGATTCTTTCGTTTAATGTCCTCCGCTAATTTTTCCTGGGAAACGGCCCCTCGTTCGGGAAGACAAATTCACCGAGCGTGGAAAAATTCCTGAACGTTACTTTCGCGTTAAACATGTTCTTTTTTTATTTCATTGTTTTTTTTTTTCTTGTTGCACGAAACGGAGAGGTTTAGAAAATCGAAGAATATCGTCGCATTAAGAACGAATTCTTCTTGCTTCGCATCGTAAAATTCGCTTTAACGATCGCGCCAGGGAAGTTACCGGGGTCTCGCCTTTTTCCGGTAAGGTCATCGGTAGGAAAGCTCGCCTTATACTGCCATTAGTATAATTAACCCAGATTTTCCCGGATTTATGGTGAACGGCGTGCGGGTCAGAGCCGTGCTCGCTGTATTGTAGTGCCTCGTCCACTTCGTTGTTTCTTCACTTCTTCGGTCGAAGAAGGTGCAGCATTTCTGTCGGTTGGCATAGCGAAAAATATAGCAAATTAGCCGGTGAAAAAAAGAAGAAGAGCTGAGTTTTGTATTTACAGCCTGAGATCGATAGTCGATTTTCTTCATTTTTCGAGATTCTACGTAGAAATCATGTATCGCGAATTAGAAGCTAAACATAGGAAACTAAGGAATGAAAGAGGTGGAAATGAAAGAAAATTTTAAACCTAGGATCTAAGGCTGATAATCGATTTTCCTAAAGTTATAATAATTATTGAATTAATATTAACGCAACTGTGTGTGGAAAAATAGATTCTGTCGTCTCCGTTCGTTCTTCGAATCGGAGAAGAAATACGATTTGTCGTGGTTAGCGTCGAAATAGAAGATCAAAAAGTAATTGTGAGAAATTTAAATTCTGAGTTTACGATGATTTAGAAGTCTCGTCGGTTTTAGGCCAATAAATATTGAAATGTACGAATTAGGGAATTGAGGAACGAAAGAAAAGTGCGATATTAAATTTAAAGACTGCCGTTGACGGATTTATTTTTGCCACTTCTCAAAACTACTAAACGTAAAATTAGACGCTAATAATATTCCTCCAACTACTGATAAAACCAGTCGAGCAATTAGAGAAAGATTGCGGAGTATCGGTTAGTAATAACGAGACATTGTACAATATTAATTCGCGTTCTTCTCGGGTAATTACCATGGAACGCGTCGACGTATTGATGGATTGCATTCGGTGGACGAAGGAGCAAACAGGGAAGTCGAGTGTGAATATTTAAGTATCATCCGAGTTGATAATTTCAATCAGCCTTCGACTGTGTTTAAAATAGGAAACGTTAATTATTATTTATGACCGTGGCGAATGAGTAATAGCTTTGCATTCTCATCGAAGGTAGTAAATGATCGAAAGAAAAGTTATAAGGTCAAGATTAGAGTATCCGAAAATTAAGAGGTACAATAAATGTTGTACAGTTTGTGTTTAAGCTTGATTATAATTATCTGAAAGCTAGAAATTAATAGAAAATCAAATTAATTAGAAATGAAAATATCGAAAAATTGAGAAAGTTAAGAATTAATGCTATGAAATTGTGTTTCAAGTTTTCCCTAAAATTAAGTATACGGAATCGAATGGTTAAGAATCGAAGCTATCAAATTTCTATTTCAAATTTCTCTGAAATTAATTATACCGATGTAAGATCAGAGTACGGGAAAAATTTGGAATGAAGACTATAAGCGTTGTTTGTTTCAAATTTTATTAAAATTAACTATACAAAATTTGTAATAAAATGATGAGTTTCGTTGGCCATTGCAACGATTGTAAGGTGTACTTTCGTTCAGGAGAGACATTCGCATTTAACACGAACGGGTATTCAGGAAGCCAGAATGTCGGAGGGCTGTACGAGTTGCAGGGGTGCGAATTATGCAGGCACCACGCTGCAGTTAAGCTCGGCTTCCGGTGGCGGGTCCGGAAGCGGCTCCTCCGGATCTGGAAGCTCTTGCACAACTACAAGAAGAGTACAGGTACGCGCGAAGGTGCTGTACGGCTCTGGCAAGGCGATCGCCAGCTTGCAAGCTCAAGAGAAAGCCGCCAGGCACTGATAAGGTTCGTATCACTTAATTCTCAAAGCAACAATAATACAAATCAATCATTAGACGAATTTTTTACATGTAATCCATTCACTTTCAAAAGAACTCTAACTCGTTCTATCGACATTTCCATTATTATTTTATGATATTTAGTGCATTCAAATCATGAAAACGCCTCTTTCAACATGATTAGTTACCATGTTCTGGAAATGGAATATTGACACATGTATATGCATATGACAGCTGTACAAGAAGAGAATATTTTCTTAATGGAAAATTGATTTTCATGGACAAAAATTAAATATGTTATTTCTGCCATTTGTTTTACGGGATAAGAAATATATCTTTTCTAACGAAGATTGCAGTAGCATAAAGATAGTGATCCCGGTGATGAATTTATTTTCTAAACACTTCTAATTCACGAAGAAAAATTCACTATAAGAAATCTACCGTTTATTTAACGAGATAAAGTATATACGTTTTCGATTGAGATGGAGGAAACGTAAAGGTAAAGATTCAGAAGATGAAGAGAATGATAATATTTATCAAGACGATAGAAAATATCGTGAACGACGATAAGCAAAGATTTCAAATCATCCGCTGATCCTATCATCTTAGAAGGAGCAGAGCAGAAACCTCGAGCGATGTTAAAAAGAATATTTGAGAAACAACAACAAAGTAACACAGAGCCTCCACCCTTAATCTTACTTATCTTAACAAAACCCATCTTCCATTACCATCGATCAACCACCAACACTCGCTAACACCGCTCAACATCATTCATCAATTATTATCGATCTCGCCTTGGTTCCGACAAATCTTCATTAAAATTCCCTGTCAGCCAATCGAACGTACGAAAGAACCAATCATATCGCGAAGAAAGATTAAAGACCATGCATACGAGCCACGAATTACCATAGAGTATCGATCTCCTCTGCAAACGGCTGTCCTAACTGGAATCGGGCACGACGTCTCCTCGAGGCGTTAATCCGAGTCGGATTCGATGCTTCTCTCTTTTCGTTTCATTTCCACAGCTCGGACAGCTATCGTTGTGGTGTAAATACACGGAGGAGAGAGAGAGAGAGAGAGAGAGAGAGAGAGAGAGGATTCACGATCTGCCGGCAGTATATCGCGAAACATTCGATCGAAATCAAAGAGGTGAGGCCCGGAGGGCAGCCTGAGTAACAGTAAAAATCCAAGAAAAAGGTGCACGACCGGCCGATCTGGTAAAAAGAGTAAAAAGCCGGTCGATCGGCCTCCACGAGGCTTAGTACTTGGTGAACCGTCCTCGAGAAGGCCACGTATCACGAAGGACACCTCCTGCGCGCCTGTTTGATCCACGGGGAAGGGTTGAAGCGTGATCTAGGTCGAAGTACACCCTCACAGGGATCCTTCTTCTTGACATGCATCCTACAGCTTTGTGAGTTTCTGGATTTTTATCTGGATATCTGAATCTTCCAGTCCCGTTAATCGATTAATCGTTCAGCAAATCCGTTAATTCTAAGTCTTCTCAATATGAATTCTCTCGCTCTGTCAGCTTCTGGATCTCTGTCTGTCTCAATAATTGTAAATCATTCTATGGATAGTTTTAAATCTTCTTTATATGTATCCTTCCATTTTGAGAGTTTCTCAATTTTTCTTTGAATATTCAAGATTTTCTATCTGATTAATTGACATTGTTTAGTTAATTCCTGATATTCGTCCTCCCGCTTTGTGAGTTTCTGTACTTTTGTACCTCGTTAATTCATCGTTATATAGTTAATTCCGTTTACGAACCAATGTTTTTTGGTTTGTAAAGAAGTATCGTTGCGGTGTATTTTCAGAGTATTTTCGTAAAGAAAACGTAATACTTCAAAATTAGGAGTAATTTGAAACAAATACGTACGTTCGTTATTCGACTAATCGATGGCCTATTACAGCAACGTAATAAAGTGGCAAGAGGGTTAAGTGGATTTTTAGAATCGTTGCTTTCCCAATTAGGACCTTATGATATTTTTATATTTTCATTCCCTTGCAGCTAATTTGATATCATAATTTTCTCATCATAGAGATATAATTCGTTCGCAATCTTTTGCTAAAATTCTGCTTCGTTTAGGCGTATTTCCCATTTAAACGTCCATGTTCCTTATCTTTGCTAATTTAACAACTTTTCTGTACATCCTTTCTATATCCAGTGAACAAGGAAAACGTGTTATGATTTTATGTTCTCCAGCATCTTACAATCTGTGGTCCCGTTACATCTCTCCGCATTCCAAATAAAGATTTGTGTTACTTGGTCATAGTACCTGGAATTTCGCCTCGTCGTTATTCGCCATTGAATTAATTTCCATCAATACTACGTACTACTTGCTCAGTAGCTCTTATACTTTAGCGTCGATTACATCTTGTCGCGTATTTCCGTCATTTCCAGTTCTAAGTTTTACGCCCCAGTTGCTCAATACTCTCCTCATCGTCTAACGTTGATTATCCTCCACTTTCTAATTTCCTTTTTATTCATAAACACAGATATATTTTATTTTCATGTGAATCGTTCGGGAATAATTTTTACGTTTCCCTCCTATAAACGTAAATACTTCATTTTCGTCGCATTTACTATAATTTTCATTGTAATTTAGTTAAATAGATATTCGGCTTTATGCATTGCAGTCATCGTATTAGCATTACAATCAACAAGCAGACGACTATTATGATTTCCGTAATATCAAATATCAATCTTCTCATTGAACTCTAACAGAGTAGCTGCAACTGCGATAAACTCTTCGCATTGCAAAATCAAATCGTCACTTTCGATTCCATCGATGCCATCGACTATCAAACGAACAGCGAAGTTACAAACCCGCCAAGGTATTCAACACACAGACAAACGTCCGCTCGTCCACGAAGAAAGTTCGTTTCTCGCTTGTTTACCACTCTGTATTCACTCGTATTCTCGCCGTGTAATTGACTAGAAAAATTCTGCTAACGGTTATTTGCATATTACGAATGCGTACGTACGCATCGGTGATCGATGATCCAGTTCGATTTCACCGTGACGAGAATGACGAGGCCGTTTAGAACAGAACGGACAACCGGTATCGTCGATCGGGAGTCGATCGGTCTACCGCGATCGGTGCAATTAAATGCGGCTAACGCGATGGAATGCAAATGCGGTGGCTGCACGTGCTGCAACGAACGGCATTCAAACGCGTGCCAGAAACACAACCATTCACGTTCTGCTCTTTTGTGCGATTTATCCCGTGAGAAAGTTAATGTCACGGCCGGGAAAATGCGAAACTGAACATCACGTCATCGTGGAAGGTTTCGCGGCGATTGCAATGGAAGATCGTAGATAAAAGAGCGAAATACATTCATACGGAAGCTTCTTCGTTCTCGCGTAAAAGCTTCTAATCTCGCCTAGTGAAATTCCTGAAATTTTATTCACCGATCCACGTCGTGGCGCATGAATCCCATTCGAAGGTTACCGAAAGGATGAACAAGATTTGCAGCGGTTCGCGAAAGTGCTCGAACACTTTTACTAACTCTCCGTGTCCAAATTGTATGAAACATTTTGAAACCTGGCAAGACACGTATATCGTGCTTGTGCTGGTAACATTTGCTAAATTTATGCGAGATAATTATTCGAAGCATACACGAAGCACAGACGATTGTTTACTGTGCTAATAAGTCGGAATATGTGGCGAGACCATACTAATTGTACGTCGAACCCTCGGTAGGCTAATCGTGAGATTGATGCGACAGATACACGTCAAATATAATTCTAAATATTTTGAAGTTCGTTCGTTAATTAAATCAGTAATTGAGGATTTCCTGTCGACAACATTGTAAGCGGGAAAATGTTTAAACGTTGTTTCCTTTATCGTGTAATGTCCTACTGCTAATGCTAATGCTAATGGGAACACTGTGGTACAGACTTT
Source organism: Bombus pyrosoma (assembly GCF_014825855.1). NCBI lineage: Eukaryota > Metazoa > Arthropoda > Insecta > Hymenoptera > Apidae > Bombus > Bombus pyrosoma. Next base: position 5,585,584 of record NC_057783.1, read on the forward strand.
AAAAGCTATCTCCGTTTGTAAATAATTGCTAATAGTGTTAAAAGGTGATAATCACCGGTGTGTCCAACATCGCTCATCCGCGTAAGACAATGTAAGTGTCATTAAGCGATAGATATGCTCGAACACGTGCACGTTAAATATCACCGATTTTATAACAATTCTTACTAACGTTCTAAAATATACTTTTGTGATAAAAGTAGAAAGAACATGTTGGAAAAAATATCTTTTACGCGAGTTATTTAGAGAGAAACAGGATTGGCATTAGCAGAGTTTGCGAGTAAATAGGTAAATGGCGCGTTTAGTTTTCTCGGAATTTTCATTATATTTAGCAAAAAGAAGGATAGTAGATAGCGTGGGATAGACTAAAGCAGGATTAGATGGGAAAATAGATTGAAATAGAAGGTAGAAAATTTCTACCTTCAGACGAATTTGCATTATCGTACGCTTAAGATCGTATGGTAATCAAGGCAAACGAAATTTTGAAAATAATTTTAAATCGCAGAAGCTTCTTCTCTATCTTTAAAAATTGGATATTTGCAATGTTGTCTGCGACACGTCTTCAATTATGCAGTTTATATGTATATACTGTAAATATACCTATATATTATATTTTGTATCTTAGTACAGTTAAAGACTTTTCATGTAATTTTCGCAGAAATTCGCTGCAGCATAGATTTGAAGTTACTGTATCAAGGCTAAGATTATTCATGCTGCATACTAACTTGCCACTAAGTATACGTTTGCGATAGATCTCTTGTAAGCTGTATACGCGTGTCCTCATTGCTTCGCAATTTTACTATCGAAGAACCAGGACGTTTTGTTGCTAACGAGATTTCAAAAAGTTGTAATACCACGAAGCAAATGATTCTTCGAATATCATTCAGGGTTCGAATTTCAATTGAATTTCACTTTCCAGCGTCCTCCTCGTCCTTCTTTCCTCCGGTTTGTCCAAGTCAGCGACGAACCATGAGACTCTGCGATCATCTTCCGCGAAAGTATCTTCGACTCTTCGACCAACAAACGAATCCACGTTCGACGACCGATCCAATCAAGACGATGATAATTCCGAGGCGATAGAAACTTTATTTATTCCCGAGAATCCGAGTCAATACGAACAGATTCTGCTCTACGTGCGAGAATTATTTCAGGCGGTGGAACAATCTGCCGATTCGTTCGATCAAGAAGTTCCGGCGGGTCTTGAGAGAAACGTAACTGATAGTACGAGCGACGAGGATCGATTTTCGAAGCTGGAGCAGCGATTCCGAGAGAGGAATTCGCAGCCGTCAGAGAGAGAAGAGGACGAGGAAAAGTATTCGCAGAGAAATCCCGAGGGAGCAATTTCACTGGGGATAACCGCGCAGGATAATAGAATGGATGACGTAGTTTCGATAGAAAGAAATAACTATGACGCTGGCTACAAAGGGAAAACCGAGCCCGACGAGGGCGACTTATTGGAGGCGGCTAATTTTGGGCTCGATGCCATGAAGGATTTGTATACTGTTAAGGAACCGATGCTTTACTCGATGGGTGAGATTTTTCATAGTTCTTGAACAATCGCTTTTCCATTTCAAATGGTATAATTCTTGCACGAAATTTTAAAAACATTGGAGAATAATTGGCAAGATTTTTCGAGGGTGCGAGAGAGATAGTTTATTCATGGAACTTAGGGAAATTCGTGTGACGAGATGTTAGAGATAATTGTTGATATTAAATATTGTTAGAAAGAAATAGAAAATTATTGATTTGAATATTAACTATTACTGAAAGCTTTTGTTATACGCATTTTATTATATATATACAATATGTTAGAGATAATTGTTGATATTAAATATTGTTAGAAAGAAATAGAAAATTATTGATTTGAATATTAACTATTACTGAAAGCTTTTGTTATACGCATTTTATTATATATATACAATATGTTAGAGATAATTGTTGATATTAAATATTGTTAGAAGGAAATAGAAAATTATTGATTTGAATATTAACTATTACTGAAAGCTTTTGTTATACGCATTTTATTATATATATACAATATGCAGTTATTTATCAAATAATGTTTTCAATGTACAGTTGAACAAAATAATGGAAACAACTCTTATATGTCTTTATCATGTATATGTATGTATATCCCTTTGTTTTATGTTATGTATAAGTATATAAGAAGTGTCTTCATTATTTCTCCAACCTCTGTATAATAATCAAAACACAATTATTAATTTAAATAATAGAGGTGGTTGCAAAATGTTCCAAACTCTACTTTCATATTTACCCTAATGTTTCTCATACGATTCTCACAATTTTGTCATCTATGCCCATGAACTTTCTATCTTGAAAAAATTCACAGGAAAATTGGAACACGCTGTATAAATGTCAGTTCCAATAAAATCGCCATATAAACGCAAATCAAACCCACAAACTATACAAACAGCGATCGACGACACCTAATTGCCTAATTAAAAGGTACAAAATTGATCTTTAAATACAACTCGAACAGGTCTTTACCTGGACTCGGACAATCCCGCGAGGCACGTGGCAGTTTTTAACGAACAAACAGAAGAAGCAAGGTTCCTCGCCAAGTACGGATACGCGGTTCTTCAGGGCACCACGTTGTTCAGAAGAAAGTAAGAACACCGTCTTTTACATCCTGCCTTCCGCAACTTTGCACTCTTATTTAATCTGGAAATTTCGACGACTCGTTTGCTCAAGATTCCCAAATACTCCGGCAGACTCGCTTCTGTCTCGTCGCAGTCAAAGCAATTCACTTCAACGTGGCTGCCCAAACAGAGGAGTTCCAAACTGTCCGGCGGCCAGTTTGAGATACAGAACGTCTGATGGAAGCTGCAATAACCTGCAGCATCTATGGTGGGGCTCCGCCATGTCCACTATGCAAAGGTAATTCGCTAAATGAAAATCACGGGAGTAATGGTAGTAGAAAGAAGTAGGAACGTTATAAATTATACCCTTTCGTGTTTTACAGACGAGCAATCCTAAAATACAATCATATAAAATTGATTGGCTATTATACATTACTGTATCGATCTATTTTACATCGTTGTATTTTAGGATTGTTCCTCTATAAAACATGAGATATATAACGTACTACATTCCTACTTCTTTTTTTATATTTTTATTTGAAATATATATGTCGGAGGTGAAAGGACATCGGGGCCTCTCTGTTGGAATGGTTGGAAGAACCCCCAATATCCTGGCCCGGACGTTTATTATGGCTACCCTTGAGCAATAAAACCAAGAGATAGTTGTAAGGCGCTAATCCGTTTAGGTGTACTCAGAGTTTATGACAATGGGCTTGGGTTCGCAGTGACATAATGAGTCGCCGAACGTAGCCACGGTCACGGGGTGGACGTGTAACAACAAAGGTATCAAGTAATTATGCGGCTCACCTTAAAACAAAGATTGACTCGAAAGGTGAGGAGAAGACTATATAAGGGTAGGTCCATTTGGACTAAGACACAGTTGGCAGTTGACACTGTTGAAACAGTTGCCACAGTTTTTGACACAGTTGCTGATCGAGTTGCTGATTGAATTGGTTGCTGAGTTATCGCTTGAGAGAGTTATCTGAGAGAGCTTACTGAGCGGAGTACTGCTTTCACGTTGAGTAAAACGAAAATAGCGTATCACGTTGAGTTCGCCGTCCCGTTGGCCGTGGATTCGTTACAGAACCTGAATCCGTCGTCATCGACCTCTCGACCGTCCGTTCGTCGCGATTACCCGTAATCTCTTGCGTCGACATATTTGTAACAACAAACTATCGCTGTACCCACCGTGGCCAATTCAAGCGAGGGTACCTCATACTTCCAATCATTCTCCGACATATATACGTGTCGGGTTAACGTTAGAGTTAGGGGCGTACAATGAATCTTCACGTGAATTGGCCATCGTTGTGATGTACTAGAGATGATATTTAGAGGTGATACAAATCTGATTATTACAGAGCGCGACAAGTAACAACGGCGATCGGGCGATCGAGCTGTCGATGACAATGAGTTTAGGTTCGATAACGAATCCACGGTCAACGGGATGACGAATGCGATGTGATACACGATCCTGGTGTGACTCAACGTACAAGTAGAACTTATCTGAATGAACTGAATCGCGGTCCAAGTCAATAGGGACTGCCCCTATGTGCTCCTCTCCGTACCTCTCGGATCAATCTTTGTTTTTAAGGGGAGCTATATAATTATTCCACACCTCTGTTAGATACACGTCCCTCCCGTAACCGTGGCTACGTTCAGTGATCCGTTATGTCACTTCGAGCTCAAGCCCACCGTCATAAACCTCGGGCACCCATACTCGGATTAGAACATGAACAACTATTCCTCAGTTTTATTATTTGAGTGCAGCTATGATAAAAAGTCTTGACTAAAAAGTATTGGGGACCTTCCCAAACGGTCCAAAAGAAAGGTCACGCTGTCCTTTCATCTCCGATATATATATAGTGTGTGTACTTTCTTTTTTTATTATTTAATACTTTGCATTCACAATTTGTCCAATTTGGACATTTGGTAGAATTTTTTAGCTGTTTAATTATCATGTGGGTGGCTACCCCCAGCGGGGTACCATCTTCGTGTTTGTTAGGTTACATCCTTTGTGTGTGTATACTATTGGCGATTTTATATTTATATTTAATACAAAATAATATAAAATTGTCAATTAATTCTATATCATTGTACAGATTATGTATTATTATACAGAATTGTTTGGTAATTTATATTAATTTCTCTCTTCTTATTTGATGTTTGTCACTTTCCTCGACGTTTCGAAGATGCCATTGGTTTGTCACGAAATTTCATAAGTTTATCGGCTATTTCTAAAAGAGTCGTATTTTCATCGCAATTAGCGATATTCTCTTTTGGCTGTAAACTAATACAAAGATTGGGAAATGAAGAAAAATGGGTCTGCGAATATCGTGTTTCCTGCCTGTGCTATATAAATGCAGCGATTTTAATTGAACGAATAATCTAAGCTTTAGGATTAATTTGGCTAGGCAAAGATAATGAATTTGATGGATGTTCGTCAGGTTCCTGCCTTCGGTTTACGATGATGGCATTCAGAGTATCAGGAAATCGGTGACAGGAAAACCACTTCCTAGCGCAAGACTAGTGACCACGGTGATTCACGAGGACAAAGATGTCCCCTTGGAAGCTGTTACTCACATGCTAATGCAGTGGGGACAGTTTGTCGATCATGATTTAACAGGTGGGAATTTTCAGCAATTTTTGAAAATGGTACTTCCTTACGATTAATTATAATTACGTTTCCACAAGTTGAATGTTCAATTTTTTCAATCTGAATTATTCCTAACGCGTGAAATCTTCCTCAAAAAATTCTAAATTTCTACATAATAAAATTCGTGCAAATCAAAGAATGATAACGACTCGAAACTTGAGAGGAAACCAAATACATGAATTTAACGTTCCATTTTTCCAATGTGACTTTCTTTAAAACGTTTTGGGAAATTAATTTGAGAATCTATTTAAATCAAAGAACGATAATCGGCGAACATTCAGGAGGATAATGGAACTCTGTCAATTGAAACGTAATTATAGATTTCCATAAATTTAATATCGAATTTTCCTAGTCAGAATTACTAAACAATATTGGAAGCATCAAGACAGAAATTTTCTCATCTCATGTGCTCCCTTTAGCCACCGGGCAAGGCAGAGGATTTAATGGCTCTATACCACAATGTTGTCTGAAATTCGGATCCGGTTTCCAACCACCGGAATTCATGGTACATAATTGCACTTATAACTGGATCCTCCACTGCTCATTAATTGATTTTTCTAAGAGTAAAATATATCTCCACAGCATCCAGAATGTTTGCCAATATCAGTAAGCAAGCACGATAATTTCTTCGGTCCTTTGGGTGTTAAATGTTTAGAGTTCGTTCGAAGCGGCTCAGCACCGAAAGAAGATTGTGAATTTGGCCCCAGAGAGCAATTATCACAGGTGACAAGTTATCTAGATGCTTCTGTGGTATACAGCAACAGCGCCTTTCGAACAGACTCCTTACGATTATTTCGGAATGGTGAGACTTTATTATAAATTTAATTTATCTAAAAATTCACTCAAGAACGATACTTTATATATATATATTTTTCTTTTTTTGCTTTTATATCTTATATTATAAAATTTGGAAGAGGTCTAAGGCACCCAAAGCGAATTAAAATTTTAAAAGAGGACCAGTGTTGCGTATTTTGAATTACAGACTTCCATTAATTTAATAATTCGTTTCCTTAAATTCACACGTACAATTTTTCTCACCCTTTTCTCTCTTTTTTTTTTTTTTTTTAACAAGCAACGAAAGTGAATTAAAACTTTGAAGAAGATCAGAATAAGTTTAATGTTATGGTTGTTCAATCAGAATTCGTAGAAAGTAATTTCATCCCGTTCTTTTTGAAAATTTTTATTTATATGAATTTTAGAAATACCGAATAAGAATAAATTTCTTAATCTTCGATCAATATTTAATATTTTTATATTATTACGTTCACAGGTTTATTGCAATATGGGAGGATCCAGTCGCAGAGACCGGTGCTGCCTAAACTCGATTCCGATCTCTGTAGACGCGGATCATTATCCACGAATTGCTTCAAAGCTGGCGATGGTCGTCTCGGCGAGCAACCTGCTCTCACGTCTCTTCACGTAGCGTTTTTGAGGCTTCACAATAGAATCGCGACGAAACTTGCCGCGTTGAATGCTCATTGGAGCGACGAGAAACTATTTCAAGAATCCCGGAGAATCGTCGCGTCCATTGTCCAGCACATCACCTACAGAGAATTCCTGCCTATTGTTCTTGGTAAATTGAACGTTCAAATGGAAATCGAATTACTCGAACGATTCTGGTTCTTCTGATACCTATAACACAACGACGATTGACTAGTTCCGCCAAGAATTAACATCGAAATATAGTTTTATTATTTTCGAAGAAAATTTCCAAATGTTATTTATACATCGTCAAATAATAAATCCATAAGAGAACTCTTCGCAATGATGGTTGTGACGAGGATTTTCGTCATGATTAAAATGTCCTATTTATCGTTTGGTAGTTTCAATGTTAATCGGCTATTATCGAGTATGAGGAACTTGATCGGTTAGTTATTATCGGATATCAGAATCGAGTATAGTTGAAAAAGGATGTTGAGATAGAGGTAACGGTGATCGAAACATTCCAGGTCAAGACGTGATGAAAATATTCGACCTCGAACTCTTAAAGAAAGGCTATTACGAAGGTTACGACCCAGCAGTGAAACCAACTATCGCGAATGCGTTTTCTACGGCTGCCTATCGCTTTGGTCATTCTCTGGTTCAACAGAGCTTCGTTCGATTTAACAGCGATCATCAGCCAATTTTCAACAGTCAGTATTCTATCTTGGAAAATCTTCTATCTAGAAATACAATGTGCAAGGAATTTCCTAATTAAAATATAAAAATTGCTACATCAGAATGCTAGAAAATCACGATACGACATAAAATACGAAAAAGTTTCATAATTTCTTCAATTTATAGATGTTTCCATCCACAACGAGTTCATGAATCCAGCAAACCTGGAAACAGCCGGCTCAGTGGATCGTCTTCTCCTTGGTCTGATCAATCAAAACGCCCAAAGAAGAGACGAGCACATAAGCGAAGAGTTAACCAACCATCTGTTTCAAACTCCAAGATTCCCTTTTGGAATGGATTTAGCTTCGATCAACATTCAACGAGGCAGAGATCATGGAATTCCCCCATACGTACGATGGCGAGAGCCCTGTGCTCTATCGCCGATAAAGAACTTTGACGATTTAGAGAGAGTTATGCCACCATCCACGGCTAGAAGATTCAAATTAGTCTACTCGTCTGTCGAAGATATTGATTTATTCACTGGAGGACTTGCAGAGAAGTCAGTGAAGAGCGGTTTAGTTGGACCCACGTTTGCTTGTATAATTGGCCAGCAGTTTAATAATATACGTAGAGGAGACAGATTCTGGTATGAGAATTCTCAGCAGGAAAGCAGTTTCACACCTGGACAACTTCAACAAATCAGGAGAGTCACTCTAGCTCAAGTTCTTTGCTCAACAATGGATAATATAGAGACTATACAACCATTTGTGTTCTTGACACAAGATACTCTGAAGAATCAACGCAGGCCTTGCAACGATTCTATCATTGGACAATTGAATTTAGAATCGTGGGCAGAGAGAGATCCAAAATTTAGAAGAGAAGGTATCATTGATAAAATAAAGAAGTACGTTTCAGTCAGTGCAACCACTTCAAAATCTACAGATTTACACTCTCATAACTTAAACCCTGCAGAAACAAGCGTTCAACAGCAGAACAGGATTGTCGTGAAGAAGCCTTTTGGTCCTACAGATAATCTAACCATAGTTGTACAAAATAATGCAATTAATTCACCTGTCTTTGTGAATGATGCTATCTATGGGTCCAGTATAAAAGTGAATCCCTCGTTGGTCCAGCAAGTACAACAGAGACCAGTTTCTGAAGGATCCATGCCTATTCCAACTTATCTTCCGGCAAAATCTGTGATAATAACGCATCCTCTAGGAGATCCTGATTATTCTTATGTTCCATATGCTTTCAATGATCCCAATAATCCTAATCCTTTGAGCCAAGGATATAGACCTAGCTACTCTAGCGATGTTGTGTTCGATAGTTTCCCTGGAACCAGTCCAAGACCAACTTTGTACACTTATTATACCAACTTCCAAAAATTGACTACTCAGAAACCTTCTCAAGATGTGCACGCTTATATTACAAATTATAGACCTCAGGACCATGGATCTAAACCAAGCTCATGGCCTAATTCACAGTATAAGAGTCAACCATCGTCCAAACCAGTTTACAGTTCTACCCAGAGACCTCAAGATGTAGACGCTTATATTACAAATTATAAACCTCAGGACCATGGATCTAAACCAAGCTCGTGGCCTAATTTGCAGTATCAGAGTCAACTATCGTCCAAACCAGTTTACAGTTCTACTCAGAGACCCCAAGATGTGGACGCATATGTTGCTAATTATAAGCCACACGATCATGGACCTGAATTGAATTCGTGGCCTAATTCACAGTATCAGAGTCAACCATCGTCCAAACCAGTTTACAGTTCTACTCAGAGACCTCAAGATGTGGATGCATATGTTGCTAATTATAAGCCACACGATCATGGACCTGAATTGAATTCGTGGCCTAATTCACAGTATCAGAGTCAACCATCGGCCAAGCCTGTTTATGATTCGCCAGAGCACAATAATCAAGGACATGGAATCAATATTTGGCAGAAATTGCAATATAAGCCTGTGGTTTTGGTCGGTCAAACAGATTCTGGTAATTTACAGAGCTATGCACAAACTTCGAACCACCCACAGAGTTATCTAAAAGATTCTGAAGATACGCACATCAAACCTGCAAATAGCCAACATGATTACATAAAAGATTCCGAAAATAGGTATACCACCTGGTCTACCGTCTCTTCTGATAAGAAGACTGAGGGGACAGTAATAAATGATCCGTACTATAGACCTTATCAAGAATCAAATAGGAAGCCAGTACAGAGTAGTTATGGATCAAGTTATCAAATTGATTTCCCTGGCAGACCTACCGCAAGCTTAAACGACAAAGGAACCACCGTCCATCCTAATGCTTTCTATTTAAGTTCCACCGCAAGACCAATTTCGAATAACGAATATAATAAAGAGTTCAGTAGTTGGCCTGCCAGTCATAACGATTATGATATAGCGACTCACTCGACTCCTGTTTACAGACCAGCGCAGCAGTTTAGCGATTATCAAAGTAAACCCGAGAACTCCTATCAGAATGTGCAACCTAAACCGTCGAAAATTCACAGCGTGACGATCATCACGGCGAGTCAAAGCGGAAATGAGGTCGACAGACTCGAGAATCGAGTTACCAGTGAAGTTCCAAGACCGTTGACTACCCAAATAGCCAACGACAGAGCGAAAAAGCCTGGACAGTATTATTACGAGAAGAACGTGCTACATCGGTATCCAGATAAGATGGAGGATCAGCCAGCGTATAACGCTGAACAGAGACATAAATCAGCGAGCGACGAGGTGTCGATCGATGATACTCTTATCGTGGCTACCGTGAGGAACCAGCTTATCGATGGAAATGGGAACAATACAGACGTCAAGACAATGAGTCAGACGAGAAACGAATCGTCCGATAGCGCAACAAGCGATGATGTGGATTACGGTCTCGGCGATGCTTTCTCAGAAGAGACTGAAATTCCGCCAAGCTACAGGTATACATTTTATTGTCTTTGCGTATGTCGTCTTCCTACTACGATAACGGCTATTTGCAATCGACAAAATGCTAATAAAATTCTCTCTATTGTCGCCGTTTCATAAGATTCTTATCTTAATCGGTGTGGACAGAAGATAACGAACATTTATTGTAGGTGCTTGCGCGTGTGATTTTACAAGGTTTCCTCATTCTCGTGTCCCCTTTTTCACAGAGCAAAGTAACACAGTTTCAATTTTTCGTACTTTGGAAACGTTTCGTTCTTGGATCATCAAATGGGTTTCGAAATTGCAGTTCGAGCTTGTTACCAATTTTTCAGATATTCCGGCATATGAACAAGATCTCTTCTCGATGCATCGAGGTGATCGATAGAATAGCGCGAAGTAACGTAATTGAATCTTTGTAATCTCTCTTACCTTTATAATACTTCGTTCAAAATTACAGTGCGGAATTTCTTGGAATTTTGAAGATTTTGTGAAATACGAACAAAGCTTCTCTTCGACGCAATTCAACGATTCATCAAAGCGTTGGCTCATAGAATTAGAAGAGCACGATTTACATTTTTCTCGTGATTTCAGAACGAGTCATTGGCTGAACCCACATGAGGACACCAGCCTACCGTCAGCTCTGGAGATGCCAAAAATCCCATCAGACAAAACCAGTGCCGCCAAGGAACTACCAAAACCTATGAAGCTGAGAAATTACACCGTGTAACAATAAGTCCTCTTCCTGTCTTCATTTTTCTATTCGCTGAACGGCCGTTCCACTTGGTTCGCCACTGCGTAATCCTCGCGAATTACAGAACGTGTAATTAATTTAATTCTAGACGTAGATCGTTCGCAACGTTAGTATTTATTGTTCTTTTAGAATGATCTTCACTGCGTGAAATGATCGATGACTTTTAATTTAGCTCGTAAGTGCCGGCATTCAATCCATTGAGGATCAACATTTCATTTATAATTTCGTATTTTAGCCAATTCCAACAAAGAAAGTTATAAAACGCCATTTAATCCGCATTGTGGATCCTCAAAAATATTCTATAAATTTTCAGAAAAACTTTCTTGCTACTATCTCCTCTTCCACTTAAAAATGTCTTATCTTAGTTACGATATTAATTCATCTCGCGATAGATCTACACAATTTTATACAGTTTGATTTGATGATACAATTGGACTACTTTGCAGCACTATAATGAACTAGCTTTTTTCCTCTGAATTATAGAAGTTCATTTCGTGTCTATAATTTATAGCGGGCTTGTGTAATATTATTCTGTAATATTTATTATTCTAACATATTTTTTGTATCCTGATGAAACGACGATAATTTAATCTTTTAATTTAGATTACTACACTGTTTATCCTTAATGGGTTAATGATCATTAGACGTTGATAGTCGTGCGAGACGCGCGTTATTTATATAGAGGAATAATACACACGACGAGGGAGTATTGCACAATGATTGCATGCGCTTAGAACGTTTCTCAAGGGTCGGATGGAATGTGTAGCCTAGTTTTATGCCAATTTTAAACCGTCTCAATGCTCCGCCTGGAACTACTCCGGACTATTTTCAGATGCAGTTCCCGTGTCACTGCGTTTCATATGCCGCCTCTCTACACCAGTAATTTTAATTACACCTTTAGCAACCTCCCTATGTTTCATCCTAACGAACCGTTCTTTAGAATAACGAAGCATTCTCTTCGAATAGTATCGGTCGACACCGCTGTCGTTTCTCAATTAACACCGGTATAGTATTATGAAATTATGGTACTTGATCAGCGTCGATTTAATAAGCGAATCGAATTAGCCTACATTCGTCTTCTTCTTTTCGATTGTAAAACACGCTTAAATTGTAGATGATGATTATTAAATTCGATCAAAACGTTATTTCCCTCCACGTTCAATTGCGACAGTCATTGGAAATTGAACATCGATCGATCAATGGTACGGCTAAACACAGCGGATTTCGGATCTTTGGTTTTTCATATGTTCGTTAAAGTATGCAAACAATTTCGTTAAAACGTTTTTTTTCTTTAATTCGAATCGATAGCCGCTAGAACGATGGATTTCCCTTTTTCTCTCTTCCTCTCTCTCTCTCTCTTTTTTTTTTTTTTTTGATTTTTATATTAGTCCAAAGTGGCGAGTGATTTTGACGAAAGTTCAGTTCGAATAGATCGCCGTTGGAACTACGAAACTCGTTAAAATAGTGAATTTTAAACCTTCTAGTTTCTATATGAATAGAAACACGAAAGTGCTTTTAACAATTGCATACACGGTAGAATCTCGATTACGAGAACTAATAGTGACGCATACTGATGGAATAACAGCGTTCTTTAGGTAATTTAATGACTTCGTTCTCGTACGATTTTAGATACTGAATTTAGATACGTTTCTAACAAGGAATCATCTGCAAATTATTCAACGTAAAATTAAATCGTTCGATTAAATCACGATTTGATAATCAAAATCCATTTTACATTTATTATCATCGTGTCTCAATTTCAATCATTCGTGTATTACAGGAGCAGATTCACCACTCATCTATTGCATATTTAGGTACTAATTGGAAATTTAGTGTTAAATTTAATTTAATTGAAGCTTTCTGCAGATCTGAAGGAATTTCATAGTTGTTCGTTAGAGATAGAAGTTTCAGGAAACTGGCGGCAAATAAAGCTCACTAGCTACGTTACTCCCGAAGAGTAGAACCGGTGTTTCGCATCTCGAAGAAAATTCGGTCTTTAACATGCCATTAAATGAAACGTCGAAGGCTGCCTCAATGGCTATTCAACTTGTAAGCCCCGCTTGGAAAGTTCGTACTTTGAACAGTCTGCTACTCACTGCTATAAATTATAAACCTTCCTGGAAGATACATTCCATACTTTTACTGAATCTTAGCGGAGTGCAAAGTTGGAATTTCCTTCGTCGACGGGGAAACAAAAAATCAATATTTTCTGATTTCACACCGTGCACCGATATAAAATATTGCAGATTCCTGAAGTAACCGTTAACAAAAGAGCCAATGGGTTTGTAATATTAATATCGACGATCAAGACGTTTTCTTCGAAAAGAACAGACTGGTACGTTGCATGGAAGAATTCTAATTTCTATAAAATTCGGAATTTTTCACTCTGACTAGTATGAAATTAGATATTCCCAGTATTCTAAACTTCAGTTTCCGCAATAAACTGGTCTAGTAAATATTCTAAACTTTGATTCCCATAAAATTGAAAATTTTTAATTTCAAGTTTCACAAAATTAAATATTCCGAATCGCAGTTCCCACAAAGTTAAAAATTCTATATTGCAATTGTATAAAATTAAATGTTCTAAGTTTCAATTCCCACAAAATTCAAGATTCTAAGATTGAATAAAACAAATCGTAGAGCTCGTAAAACAAAAGAATATATTCTCATATCCATAAAAATTTCTTTCCTCTTCCAAGAATAAGTGACGATTCTGGTGGTATATTGCGGAAAAACAGATGCTCGATCTAAGTGATCGCTAGGCGGTGGTTTTCGGGTCATCAGAGAGCAGAGGCAACAGCCGATCGAAATGCAGTTTTCGATGTCACGACCTGGATCCGCTGTTTCTGCGGTTTGCTACGTGTTAACCGGGCCCGATGATGAGAAACGATAGAAACTCGGAGTTTGGCCAAACCAGTTCGTCCGACGCGACTCGTTTCAATCGTTCGCGCTGTACTTTATTGCAACACCGTTACGATATGCAATAAAACGTCGCTCTTTATACTCGATAACAATAAAAAGGTCTGCATAAAAATTGAAATAACGTTTCCAGCGATCGTTTCACGCGACAAATGGCTTGCTTGAAAGCAGTTGTTACCGGACTCGATTTGCCAATTCCGCGAGACTTTCTTCTTAATTACAGGGAATGACCTTTTCCACGACTTCTTTCCCTTTTCTTTATTTCTCTTTTTTGGTTGTTCGATTAAACTAGTCCACAAAAGTGGATCTCTTCGTGAAAGCTTGGCCAGACTGGTATGGATTGGCACCAATGAAAACAGCCAATTGCAGCTACGCCCGTTTCCAACATTCTGCTTCTTCGACATCTCATGGAAAATCTTTTTTTTTCTCGATAAATGCAGAACGTGAAATTCCGGTTTAATATAGGTTACATACACTGGCGGATATAAATAAGTATTAGGTCACTTATCAGTATGTATTACGAATTGAATATTTTTCACTGCTTTCATTTTCTAGTTATTTTATTAGAAATGTGTCGTTCTATTCGCACCACGTGCGAAATACTAGATAAAATAAAATTTATTAGAAAAATACGTGTAAAGTATAAATTCTGTTCTAATATTTGTGGTCAACAGTGTATACCGATCATATTAAAGATTAGAATCTATCGAGCAAAGTGATTCTAAAAATCGGCTAACGATATTCAATCCAAACATGAACTCTACAGATCATAAACGTGTCAACGATGCTTATCAGCGACTCGAAATTGCACGCCTTTAATCGCCATGATAACTTTTCGTAACACTTTATGCCAACTGGTTTTGATTAATCAAAGTTTCTCCACGAAACAAATTCGCGGTGCTTATCTTTTAAGTGGATTATCGAACGATTATATAACAAGTTAAATTATTCGAAGGCAAATTGAATAGATTGATCACTTCTCAAACATGGAAAAGTAGATCGAATCTTTCTGGTTATCAATTTAGACTGAATTAGTCGACAAGAATTATAAAATTGTGTAATATTTATTTTACGTCACAGAATGTGTATTTAAAATTACTAGAATGGAAAAAGATGATTCATGAAGTGAAAGAAATTTTTTGAAATTAATTTCATATTAATTATGAATTTACTTTGCTGAATTTAATTTATCAATATAAATTTACAAGTTTTAAAGGACAAGATGATGAAAATAAACAAGATGTTTCGGTGCAGTATCAACACAAGATTCTTTTAAGTAAAGATCCCCTGGAAAGTTGCATCAAGTCAATTAAATGATGTAAGAAACATCATGCATCTTTCGTCACGATTCTCACGTTAATTTGCCGTTGCTCCTCCTTTTGTCTTTGCAATTACCGCAGAAAAACAATCCTTCTATCATGCCCGTGACACCACAATTAATTAAAATACAATCTTTCGCGCTTCAGGAACAAGGACGCGCGTTTCAAACTTGCGGGAAATGTCACGCCCTCTGATTGGTCCGTTCTCCAGACTATCGAGCCTCCACCAATCGCGTGAGACCGCGAAAATCAATCCTTATAACCGGTAAAAGTACCTCTATCACGTTGCTGCAGAATTTAAAAATACTCAAATGGCATTCTTCAAATTACATTGAACATTATATCAATAAGAACAGTGCCAAAGTAGGTTACAAATCGAAATTAATTCGCGGAACATTATACACTCTTTCTCAACAGTAAAATCTGAAAACAAGTATTCCTTATAAAATATTCTTTATACATAATTATTATACAGAAAGCGATACAAAGTTACCGATGAAAAAAGGTATAAAGAAGATCTAAAAATGCGCGAGAATGAACAGTAAAAGTTGGGAACCAGCAACATAAACATTAATCTCCTATTACAGAAAAAGAACAGTAAATATTCCTCATAAAATATTTATTATCTATAATTATTATGCAAAAAGCAATAGAAAGTAGGCGATAAAAATATATAAAGGAGATAAAAAAATGCGCGAGGATGCGTTAACAATAAAAGCTAGGAACAAATGGATCAGGCATGTCAAAAGGAACATTGTATTACAGGAAAAAAGACATCAAATGTTCCTTACAAAACATTATACATATTTATTACATAGAAATTACTATACAAGACTACAATTATTACAATACGAAATCATCGATAAAGAGAATAATACATAAATACAAAGAAGGTAAAGAAAATACGGTACGGGTCGTTGAACGATAGGAACGAGCGGACACGAACTACGCACGAAGCTCTGCTTCGGCTCGAGTGCGGCGGAGGAGTGGGGATGGTTCGGTTCCGCGTGCCTGCGAAACGAGCCGAGGCATCAGTTCGTAGCGACGCGTCCCTGGCGCAAGTCGCTGTCATGTTTCTTATATTGTTCGGTGGTTTTCGGCCGAGTGCCGTGGTGCATTATGGATTCGCGGTTTTCGGTCTGCTCTCTGTTCTTCTGGTGTCGTGTCCAGTTAACTGCCAAGAGACGCTGACCAATCGGATGCGGGTGATCAGCGAGGATCTGGACCGGCAGCTAAACGGGATCATGGTATTGCAGGGTATCAACTATACGAGAACGAACACGACCGGGCTGCTCTACAACGCCACCACGTATTTCAACCCCAAGGGCATGGGCCAGCTGTACAACGTGACCAACATGTTCATCGACTTCGTGCAAAGCAAGCAAGCCTATCCCGAGGGTGAGTGATAACATCGTTGGAGAATTTTGTTACAACGGTTTATATGGTTTTATAGGTTATAGGTTATAGGGCTAGGGACAGGTTTTACGCGGCTTTGGTTACGCCCTGTACCGCGCGCTCGAAAATGGCCGGCTGCTTGTTGGTAAACAGATCGCTGTCAAAAAAGTATTAGAATTGTGTAATTCCACGCTGGATGAAATGAAATTGGATTCATTCTCGAGATCTGTCGAGATTCTAAGGATAATTCGATATGGGTTTGGGTATATTATAACGTGGGAGGTTGTTAGTGAATTTTTATGCCTAAGTACACCGGTATAGGATACACTGCTGGGTAATATTGTAAGTTTATTTAGTTTTATACAGATTTGCGTGATTTATAAATAAAGGTAGATACGAATTGTTTCGTGCAACTCGATTCACGTATTCTACCTTGTTTTGAATATATTGCTGCATCTTTAAATTACTATAACATAAAACTATTTGCAAATAACGGCAGTTAATTGTACGTACAAATAGTACAAAACGTACTTGACTTCGTAGTGTATATTTTCCGAATTTGTATGCGATGAGTTGTTGAACGAAAAAGAACGAATAGCTGCAGCAATAAATATATAAAAATTCATAGCCTAGCTATAATACACACAGGCATGTAATACAGAACTCAGTTTCAGAGTATAGTCCTAGCAATAAATCATTGAAAACGCTAAAGATTAAATCGGTACGTATAATTCTATCTTGCAGTGTAAACGCGTAATTTCTTTTGAAAACACAAGACGTTTTTCTTCTGGTTGAGTTTATGTTGTTATGAGAGATTACGAGATTGCTTTTACAAGAGAGGAACATCCTGTGATCTTCTGTTATCAATAAGCTCATTCACTCCAGTTATATTTATCACCAAGGATTTTATAGACCCCTGTATTTACGTGTTTGACCGATGAGAAGCTATATTCTCCGAAAAGTGAAAGGAAAACACGGTTGTATTATTATTATTATTATTGTCTCTGTTACTCCAATATTATTGGATTCCTCGGAGCACATATTTTTTAGATTTTTGTTAATCGATTCATTGCATTACATCCTATGCGTGCATTATTTCCATTATTTTCTCTGTTACTACAAGATTCTTGTATCCTTAGCGTTCCCGACAGTCGATTTATTCCATTGTACTCCGAAAAATCTTAAAAAATCCAATAAGTACGTTCTTTAACCGAACAATTTTCCCTCGATTTTCATCGATTATTATAACTTTCCAGGAAGGAAATAACATGTCATATCTCGACGAGGAAAATAAGTCAAGAATACTTAAACAAGTAAAATGTATTATCTAACGCAACGTTAGGCTTCGAGAAAATTCAAAAGCTGAAATGCCGAAATTCCAGAAACGATACAATGCGTTCGTCAACTCGACAGTTTTTCCTCAATTTTCATCGCGACGATATCAATATCTCCCTGTTTCGCCTTTCGATTGATCTCGAATTGGCCAGAAAAATTCCGTCCTTTTTTTTTTCCACAACTCGTCGGCGTTTCCATCGGATCCGACATTTCAGGAATTCCCACGCGAAACACAGCGTCGATCGTTGGGAAAAAAAGGCGATAACTTGCTGAACTATCCGGATCAACGACCCTTTCGTCGCGTTTAACGTAGTAGGAACAGAGGGCCCGCGCATCTATATCAATTCTAGCAGGAAGTTGATAGCGAGCGTTCGTCATCGTCCAACCGACCTGACATCGTGTCGTCTACCATACTCGTTTCACCTCTTTCCGCCTCTTCTTTGCCAATAATGCATTACTTCACCTCTTCCTCCCTTTCTTCCTTCCTTCCTGCTATCGTTCTTCATCCAATTCTGAAGAGCATTGACAATCGAAGGAGCTTCGTCGGTGATCTATTTATTTGCCAACGGTCTCAGTGGCTCTCAATCTCTTACTCCATTTGGCTAAGAGAAGCCAAGGAAACGTGTATCGATTAACGCACGCTTCGTGGTTGCTGATGAGACAGCATTTCCTTGTAGGAATTTTAAATCTCAGAACTTTCGGTTAGCGCGACCATTGCCACGAATTCTGATTAAGATATATTTTAATACACTATTATATATAGGCATATTAATTGATATACGTTATACTTAAAATATATCGCTATATTAATACACTATTATACTGTATACTACTATATAAGTATATTGGTATATTCTAAGTATAACGTGCAACGAATTATATTATTTATTATATTATTATATATTATTGTATATGTATTGTTATATTTAAGTACTATCAAGCGTATTGTTTAGAATTATTTGTTTTGTATATATTATTTATTATTGAGTATGTTATCAAGTATATTAATATTGTGTTAGTATTAATATGAAATGCACTATAGCGTTTAATTGCAGAATAATACACTGCACCTGCACACTTTATCTTTGACAATGTTTGTTCTATATTCGCTACGGAATTTTACGAATTTTTATATTTTCATCAACTTGACTGAAGAATTTGGAATGTAAATAGGTTTCATGTACTAAATATTATAGTAAATATTATATTACGTGCAGGCTGTAGGAATGATACTATCGAAAATAAGTCTTATCGAAGAACTTTTCAAGCGCGAGTGCAATGAAACGTCAAATAAAGAGAAAATGTTTGAAAAATCCATGTCGCAAAAGTTTCACAGGATATTACAAACGCAATGAATGCTACGAGCGCTGAAAGAGTCGATAGAACTACTTACATGTATATCTACAAACTATTTCAATATCGATGAGATTTGCGTGAACAGTAAAACGATCGAACGATCAATGAAAGGGACAAAAATGGTAGTTGATTCGAAAGAAATTGTTGTGGTGGACTGCCAAGCGGAAAATCGGCTTCTTACAAGAATTCATGCGAAAACGATCCGAGCGTGGATCCGCTCTCGTAATTTCGAGCCATTCGAGCAACGAATTGTGGCGTCGTATGTTCGCATAATTTGTACTCACGTAAGGAAACACGCGTCTCTTCTGGCAAATAGAAAATCGATTAATCGATAAATCAATTTTTTAATTACATTAAATCTATTAATTGCTATCTGTACGATAATAGGTTTTAGATAAGGTAGAATTACACTTTATCTAATGTGATAGAGAATCGTGGAGAAATATTAACATAATCATATATATGTAGTTTGGAATGAGACTACGCAAACACATTTATCTTCTTGTTTGTTCGTTCTATTCTACAATTTTTCTATACAATCGTTATCGTAATTAATCTTTTGTGTTGTAGATTTCTGTGCGTTCATATAGGGAACTTGAGGGTGCAAACACACACAGAATGCGCACGATTTGTCAAAATGTACAAAATATCCGAAATATAGCACTCTGTGTAATTTTTGATAGACAAAACGATTTTCTACCTAGGCCCGTTTCTTCGATTATTCTTATAAAAATATGAATTTCGCATGAACATGCACAATGTAATAATTATATTAGTCGAGAGTCATCGATATATCCACCTTCTTCTAATATCTAAAATATCCACAAAAGTATGAATTTCTCGACTATTTATAAATGCGAAAAATATGAATTTCGTACACTGTACTAATTATATTAGTCAAGAGTCGATATCCACCTTCTTTTTATATTTAAAATATCCACAAAAGTATGCATTTCTCAACTATTTATAAATGTGAAAATTATGAATTTCGCACACTGTACTAATTATATTAGTCATGAGTCGATATCCACCTTCTTTTTATATTTAAAATATCCACAAAAGTATGAATTTCTCAACTATTTATAAATGCGAAAAATATGAATTTCGTACACTGTACTAATTATATTAGTCATGAGTCGATATCCACCTTCTTTTTATATTTAAAATATTTACGGAAGTATGAATTTCTCAACTATTTATAAATGTGAAAAATGTGAGTTTCGCACACTGCACTAATTATATTAGTCAAGAGTCGATATCCGCCTTCTTATATTTAAAATATCCACAAAAGTATGAATTTCTCGACTATTTATAAATGCGAAAAATATGAATTTCGTACACTGTACTAATTATATTAGTCAAGAGTCGATATCCACCTTCTTTTTATATTTAAAATATCCACAAAAGCATGAATTTCTCGACTATATATAAATGCGAAAATTATGAATTTCGCACACTGTACTAATTATATTAGTCATGAGTCGATATCCACCTTCCTCTTATATCTAAAATATCCACAAAAGTATGAATTTCTCAACTATTTATAAATGTGAAAAATGTGAGTTTCGCACACTGCACTAATTATATTAGTCATGAGTCGATATCCACCTTCTTATATTTAAAATATCCACCTTCTTCTTATATCCAAAATATCCACAAAGGTATGAATTTCTCGACTATTTATAAATATGACAGATATGAATGTTCATTGGATTCATAAAAATATGGATTTTTCATAAATATGGCAGAGTTCGATAATTATATTAACGCAGAGTCGGCAGCGACAGATGGAACTGAGAAGTTTTATTAGGCTCTCGGAGTTGCTTCTATTACTTCCGTGGTATGAACAATTGCGTCTTATTAGCAGTTATTGTTTTATGAGGCGAGCAAGCGTCGTTTCGCTTCGTTTCTTTTTCCTTTGTGTCTTCTTCGCGTTATATACAACTTCGCGTCTTGTGTTAGATCTGTACGCCTGCTAAAGTGTTACATACTGCGTTATAGATAACGATCGAATCTCGGAAGATGGTATGAATCGGTCGTTTATCACCCAGCGGTGTAGCAATGTTACTTCCAGATTGTGCAAAATGATCATTAAGGATCTGTATATCGATTGTTCGAGGTTGCGTTTCTTGATAACAGTTGGCGAGAATAAAAGAACGACACTAGCGATAAAATGATCGACTTGAGAAAATTGCCACAATCTCGATCATTTGTGTGTCACATTATGTATATGGATGATAATAAAGTTTATCTGTGTTCTCTTTTCTTGTTTCAATATCGTGTGGTATCCTGTACGTTCATCGATATGAACTTATATATGAAAACTAAGTTTCTAGCAAGAGAATTGATATTTAATAGAAAAATCCGTGTTGTTTCTAGACGCTAAAATACATAGATATTATTTGGCAATATTTTTTTTTTGTATACTTTAACCTTCTTATGCGAAAGATGCCATTGTTTCGTCTCTCCACTTGTGAGGCTTCTAATTGATATTGTATGTTCCAATTGATAGACATCAAGATATGTACATAATTATAGAGATTAGATAGTCACAAGGATTTGGTAATATCATTTTTTTCTTTTTTTTTTAATACATTTCCCTCCTTATGGGAAAGATGCAGTTGTTTCACTTTTCCATTTGCGAGGCTTTTAATTGATGTTACAATCATATGTTTTAATTGATAAATATAGGAACATATACATAATTATTATTATAAATATTAATATTAAGTATTAAATATTCTCGATGTTAGACATTCAGGAGAAAATTAATATTTTTCCCCGTTCTTGTGGAAAAGTGCACTTGTTCTACTTTTTCGCCGATTGCGCGGCCTCTAATTGATATTATTTAAATCGTCTGAATGAAATTAGAAAGCTGTGGCATTACATCAAACAGAAATCGAGAAGTTTAAGGTTAGGCTCGAGTTATCTGAAGAGTAAAAATTCCAGCAGATTTATATCTACCTTATTAACGTGATTTCCCCCCTCTGAACGCTTGAATTAATTATCTAAATTGTTTGGATAAAATGGAAAACTAGCTTGCACGATATTACATAAAGCAGAACCTAGAAAGCTTATAGTCGAACTATTTTAAAAGTAAAAATTTCAGCAACTTTATTTTATCCATTTTTACATTGGAAAATTTAATAACAACATTGACAAGACTTTATATTTCTTTCTCTTTCTTTTTTATCTTCATTTTTGAACACGATTATACTTTCTTTTTATCAGAAATTAATACACAGCTCCGAGAGAATATGCAGTGCCTGTAACTTAATCATCGGGACGCCGTAAAATCCGTGGAAAAGTTGATCAAATTTAATACCTTTCTCGCGTCCCATTGACGCTCCGCTTTCTCGTTCCATTTTATTAGCGTTTTCCACGAAGAATCGTTACGTAGTGGCTATTGAATTCGAACGATCGTTCTGAATGGCGACAGTACACGCGTTATCGATCCAGCTTCTCGCACAAAAGCATCGTCAATCTGGTGTTTCCTGTACGGGCGAAGAGCTCACGTGGCATTCGAACGATGACGACGGTCTGACAGTGAATTTTCCGTCACGTTCAATATTCTCCAATCAAAAAAAAAAAAAAAAAAAAAAAGGAGAGAGAAAAAGACTAAATTTTGTAACATCACAGAAACCTCGGTTCTCTTGCATAATAATTTACCAGCTAAATGGCCTGCAAATTATTTGTCTCGGTGATAAAACATTCTCGCACTATAACGAATGCCGTGCTCCTATTTTTCTGTCGGACTTTCAGCTCTGTTTTTAGTTCTCTATCGAATTTCGAGTTTCTGAAAAAAAACGCAGCGTCGCTTTTAAAAATAAAATTCAATCGTTTATAGAAAATTCAATTGATTTGGAAAACAGGATTCGGTTATTTTTACTCTCTGCTCCGAGGCGAATGGCGCCTATTGTAAATTTCCGGAGAACAAACTTTGGAAATGTGGAACAAAAATTGACAAATTATTATTATTATTATTATTATTCATGGGTATATAACGCGCTTTAGTATACAGTTCGGTTACAAGTCGTCTGCGCGTGACAATACTCTATTAATATTATACCTGTTGGAAGATTATGAACAGAAATGCGTTTCGAACGACGTGATTTATTGGCGTTGCTGTAAACTACGATTTCTTCCGAGTAACGTAAAAAGACGACTTTAGCGTAAGAGGAGACGGTACTTCGCAGCACATGATCGTGCCATTTAGTATTTTTTACGTGCCATCAGAGTAGGTCAGGCGTAATCCAGCTACGCGATCAAACAGCTGTAAATTCAACCGATCTTTACACGCAATGAAAGCAAAGTTAGACGACTTTTGAACGAGGAAACCACTTACGAGCCACCCTGTACATTTCTGAAACTTGGGCAAACGCGTTAACGACAGGGAAGAACGCGCGATTGCACGTAAAATGATTGAAGGAACACGGCGAGATTAATTGGAAGATCGGCATCGTAGAAGAATCAGCTTTTCCGAAGGAAATTCCATCGAAACGCGGGAATATCGGGCTTGAGATTTGGCAAGGCGGTAAATTTCTATTTCTCGACGCATAGCGAAAGCGGATCGAAGCTCCGTCACGTCGGCAAATAAATCACGCCGACAACTTTTAATTCCGGTCCCGTTGCGAATTTTCAAACGAACCGGCCACACTTCTTTCATCTTTGCTTAATTGAAATCTGCTGGTGGACAAACGGCTGGAAAAACGCGAGGAATTTCATCAGACGGCTTATCGGAGATACATCGCAAGCGATCGGGATTCTAAATTAAAATCCGAACAAGGAGAAACTAATAAATAAAAGGGAAGATTGCAGTAATTAAAAGAGAAGATCGAAGCATCGCAATTTAATTCTTCTTTCGGTCTTTACACTTTGGATGCTTGCATCCCTTTCTTCGCCCTTCACGCCGGCTTTAATTTATTCTTCGCTTCTTAACGCCGTACTCTTCTCTTTTCTTAGCGTCCCTTCGTAGGTCTTTTCGTTGTTGCAATCCTTTTTTCTATTCTTCTTGATATCAAAACAACAGTTTTTGTTCGTCAAAATTCTATTTCTCGCTATACCACCGTCGTCCTCTTTGATATCTTTCCACTGCCCTTTCTGTCGCTGGCGTAGTTTCCTTTTCTTAAAATACGCTCTCAGACGTGCACTCTCCGCTGCATTAAAATGAGTTTTCACGTCAAAACAAACATCCATATTTAAAAGAAAAATTCGCCATTCATCAAGATATTATAATTACCACGGGTATCATTTCATACAAATTTATTCAAATGTCATGCAGATCTAATCTTTCGTCTAATTATAATTGAAGCAGTGGAAGCCGAATAAAAGTTCCTTTCATTTTCTAAATAAGCCTTTGTATCGCTGCTTCGAATCGATAGCGGCTTAACTTAAAAGATGCTAATTTTAGACGGGAGGCTTTCTAAAATTTATATTTTTCTTTAAACATTGAAAACAGGCCTTGTTAGTACAACTGTCCTTTGACGCACAACCGATGGATATAAACGTACCGTTTGACACGATAAAAATAGGAACATAATGTGGAACTCGCACTCAATGGAAGCAAATTGGTCATTCTTTTTCTTTTTTTAGATTTGTCACTGTCAGTACCAAGCAGCGATATATTTTTGCATATTGTAGACTTCTCTCTACATCTCTCTACGTGATGATCGAAACAATTATGTTTGGACTAGACTATTTAATTCGGAGATTTTTCGTATCAATTTGTTGTTCATATTTCATGGAACGACAATAATTTCTGTTCAGTAATACGAAGTAACGTATTTTGAAATTGATTATGCTGCTCGTTTATAATCCATCAATACACCAGCTGACGATTAAATTTCCCATGAACGCGTGATGTCGTAGTTAGAATATTACGATAATTCTAACTAAAAATTCGATAATCTCGAAAGTATTATAGTACCGTAATAATAATCCATAAATGATACTTCGTTTAATCTACACATCGTACGATAATCATTCGTTGCCGGACTTCGAATGACGTTTGAGACGAAATATGCATAAACTTAGGACGCGTACGACAGCCACGAAGAGACAATGCGATACGGTTGCACCGAAAAACAGAGTTTGCTTAGCAAACAAATTTCAACCACAGACACTTGCCAGCCGCTTGTTTACTTATCGCGATAAGATTGGTGGAAAAAGGTTTGGTGAGAAGCGCGTGTGCTGCTAATAGTAGAAAGTAACTGATGATAATGGAAGAAAATAGCCGATAATACTACGTGCTTTAGCTTAAAAGTCTCCTATCGGTACACAGTAGCTTTTTATCTTTCAAGACGATATTAAAATATTTAGTTCCTCGTTTATTTCCTTTTTTTTCTAATTATTTTCTACAGTTACTTTGTAAAGTTTCTCTTTAGTTAACGTGTCCTGTGTGTACAGCAGTTTCTCGGTATTCAAAACGACATCGAAATAATGTAAGGAAGGCGAAGCAGTCCAACGAGAAGAGAATAATATTTCACATGGAATAAATAGGCCCGAGGATGGAGTAAAAGAACGAAGAACACGAGATTTCTCGGATCCTCGACTTTCCTAAAATCGTAGATCGTAGACATTTCCACGGAGAAAGGGAAGATATCCGTAGCCACTGTGTATTCAAGTATTTCAAGTTGCTCGCGTTTCTTATTTTTTACACGGCTAAGAAATTGTAGCTAAATATTCTATATCGAACAAAGGGGCGCAAAGGTGAAGTAAAAAGATGAAAAACAACGAGTGTTCCCGGATCTTGGGCTTTTTTCCCATTGTAAATAGGACGTTTCGACTAAGAATAGCGAAACAGTCTAAAGAGAAGCAAATAGTCTAAACTGTCTGTTTCGTCGGACAAAAATCTGAATAATACATGCGTGTTAAGAGAAAGCTGGCAAGTTGATATGCTGATAGAGCGCTCTATACATACGTACGCTACACACGTAGTCTCTGCCAGTTTGCTTATCTCTCTGTGTCTCTTGTGCAGCAGAACGCATTAATCTGGTTTACTCAGTGAATCACTCGGCAAGTTCCGTAAGAAAGTGAGTATCTTCAGCATCCAACCTGATCCATTTCTCTCGATACATGATCGTGGATCACACTGTCTTCCTGAATAAACCGACGATCGTAATGAACTTTGGTCGTGCACACTTTTTTAATTGTCGTTCGTATCGAAGGAAACATATTGTTAGAGGTTGATCGTATGTAACGATATCGTACTATAGCGATATGTATTATAAACGGTTGGCTATGAATCAGAAAGCTGATTTCGCAACACTGTTCCTTAAAAGTATGTAAGTTGCTATCTGAATAGATAGGCGGAGTACGACGTTTCCTGAACGACAGTGAAAAATATCACTATCACGATAGTGAGCTACTGAAAAATTTCCAGAGGATTCTACTATCTGGATCGATGATTCGAATAATATAAAAGGTAAAGATAAGGTTTGTTGTATAAAAGAGAAAATTTAAAAAAAAAAAGTGTCAAACAGATAAAGGTACATTTACTTGAATGGAGGGGAAGCAACGGTGTGCAACTGTGGATGTATTAGAAAATATAGAGCGCTTAGAAACACATTAGTTACAATTAGATTGGTACGATAAAAATTCATGAGAATATGAAACAAAAAGACACGGTTATATGGAGGACATTGATAAATACAAGGATGCAATATCGTGCAATAACTTAATCTAAACTTCAGCCGATGATTTATTGTGGCGCAAGTTAAAGGCAATTGCACTCGATGATTTACCGTGGTATAATTGATTCAAGATGATGCAACAAGACGTTTTATTCGAGACTCTAATTGCGTTCACGTTTAAAAATAGTTCGTAGACAAATTGCAGGAACTCGGAATGTAAATTATAGAATCTCGGTCGTCTAATCCTTTCGCTGTACGGAATATGTGTATTTCATTGTTATTTCTCGCGGTTATGTAAAACCCGATCGATTTAAGCTGCGTCCCAGTTGAATATTTAATTATAATAGTGGAAAACAATAGCAACTCGTCGTTAGCTCGTTGACCTCGTTTGCATCTACAATGATAACGTTATATCATGATCTACCTTAATATCTGTACAGGTAAATATATGGAGGACAGAGGAAGAGATAATAATTTTTTATTTCTCAGTTTACCAGACAGGTAATATTGGAAAATATTTACCAATGTCTGAGGAAAAGCAATGTACACATTACGCGGCTAATTTTTGCAATTGTTTTTTTTTACAATCTTTTTATTTTTTTTTCACAATTGTACGTGAATTAAGTCTCTTATTGTGTTCAATTACATTCCATATGATGCGATCGTATCGTCAGATTAATATAACCTTGTTGTATTGTACCTGATCGAAACCGGGTCTCTTTTTAGCTTTAAACGACGTGAATGAATCTGTCAGTAGGTTTAGGTAGAAAATAGAGGCGATCGTAATTGCAGCGTAATTGTATATAAACATTTAGGAACACTATAGGGGCGTTAAACAAAATGCAGAGGAGGAGTATCTTTCAATTTAATAATTAGATTGCGAATATTTATGCAAGTTAATATTTTCGTAAACGCTGTTCATAATACGAAGCTAAACAGAATTTTGTTTCACTATGTCTATCATTAAATTAATATTATGTCTGTTACTATCGTAATAAATAACATCGAATTAATATTTAATAGATATCTGACACAAAATTTCTGCTTACATTCTAGCGTTTGTGAAACTGTTGATTTACACGCACATTGACAGCCTAATTATTGTATTAATGTTCCATTATAATTATAAATATCAGTATAATACGTTAATATTTAATATCTATCTAAACTAAATCTCCGCTTTGCCTCTATTTAGAGATATTTATATTAGAATTTACAAATACGTTAACATTTATAATACACTTTTTTTACCTTCACTTACGAAATATCAAATATCAGTTTACATATTTGTATCATTTTACATATGATACCCTGTGTATTGGTTCATTGCATAAACAACTATGAAATAGCAGCGAAAATAATAAAAGAAATTGCAACACCATAAAGAGTTAAACATGGAATTTTCCAGAAATCTCGTACAGTTAATAGTTGAAAATGACACGGCTACGCTTTTAATTAGACACAGGATATTTTACTGGCTGCACAGTCGTTAAGCAAAATTTAATCTCGTTCAGGCTGGCGACTCGGTAATTAGTGAATTTCAGGCAGACGTTAAAAGTTCACGGGACGAATTCAGCGTCGCCTGGGAAGATGAAAGGGAATAACGAACGTTAATTCCGAATGACAGAGTGTTGGCGAAAAGAACGTGGAAAAAGTATGACGAATTTGATTCTTCGTACGGCAAATGGAATTTTTTTCGACGTTGCAATATTTCCGTCCGCGGAAACCGCTTATCAAAAGGATTTCTGGCGCGATCCAAGGCTCCTCTCTGCTTACAAACAACATCAATCAAAAGGCTGATGTCCCCGTGACATAAAATCGACGGTTCAAGGCTATTTATGCGAACTACACACGTTAATTTTATACCTGTCGATTTAATATCCGACTTTGGAAATTTCCTCTCCTTCTTTCGCAACAACAAACGCTCGTAATTTCTATCATTTTTCTAACGTACATTTAAGGCTATAAAGTTCAGATATTCGAATATTTCGTAGAATTTCGGCGAAGAAATTTATATGTCGAACTCTTTCCATAGAGTTGATACGAGTTTCGTAACAAAGAAAACCAAATTTCAGGACTGGCCCAGCCAGGGAACAAAAACAAATAGGAATTCTGAGTGAATTCACTGGATGGAAAGTTCTTTGCATATAAAGTGCAGAAGATCTAGAGCTTCGTTCGTACGCAGCTTTGTCTCTCTGTGTCTCGAATCTTCTGCATTCCCAGAACGAATGATCTGGCGATAGCATCCAGTTCGCAGCAATTGCAGAACGATGGTTCTGAGTCGTTTAACGCGGTCACTGCACCGACTTTCGTAAGGACACATTTCTATTTGGTGGTAAACGAAAGTTCGTGGTGATGGACCAAAAAAGCTCCATCGGGAACAAATAGACCTCATGATGGATTTTCCTATTAGGCGGTACGGGACAACAGTGTCCAATAGCAATTTTGATCGAATGGCCATAATGTCGTTTCCTATTTAGCGGCGCGAGACTACCGTACTCATTTCGACATACGTTTCATATTGCACTTTCATGTTGGAAAGATTTATGAAGTATATTGCAACATAATGAATTGTACGATGTTTATTTCAATCTGCGCTTATTGAAATAAGCTGAAGTTCCATAATAAATAAGTAGTTATATAACATAATAATATGAAACATATAATGTATAATAAAAACATAAAAATATAAAGTGGTCATCTTTGGTAACGAGGTGTGTTGTTCCATTTTTAGCGCCATAAATAAGCTCCCCGTACCATAAATCGTCACATTTTTGCCACTGCGGGACAAATGAGCCGTAGGATTTTTCTTTGTATTATGTCACTTTACCATGCAAACGCGCGATTAACGTTCCTTTCGTCGAGAAATATTTTATTTAATTGAGATCTTTGCTGTTGATAAACGTTCGCAGACTGAGATTCCGTAGAATCATTTCGTAGGTATGAAAATTTTTCGTACAAACATTCTCGATGGATTTTTGTTTTATATGGAAACACGATGGCTATCGTTGCCAGTTAATATGGGAACATATACACCGTTTTGACGATACGTAAATACTTCTTGCGATTTTTACGCAGCTCTGACCACGTTCCCCGCGTTAAAAATCACCCAGCCAGAACTTATATATTTATACTCGCACGAATGAAACAAAACTCGTTTGTTAGCCGAGAAAGAAACACGACCACGTAAAAAAAGCACGGATTTAACGAACGTTGAGAAAAATGGATATTTTTGCTCGCTCTGTACCTCGGCTGAAGTTGAGAGAAAATTCTACAATGCAAGTCTTGGTTTTTGCTATTTTATTTCCTTTAAAAGACAAAGCGTAACACTTTTTTTTTTAGGACTTTGTAGTATTTCTAGGAATTCTACGAAAATTAACGTTTTTATTATTATATTGCATAATTGCGTATTATTTGGTTCGCGAGAATTCCGTTTAACACGCCCAGTGATTTTTAATTAGTATCTTCCGGTCCGTTATTAATGATCCAAAATTTTATTGTTGGAAAAATTGGTGCTTAGGAAATTCGAACAGTATCACAATCTTCTGAATCTTTTTTTTTTTTTTTTTAATCTAACCAGAAAGCTCGAAAAGTATCAAATAATTTAAAAATTGTAGATGACACAGTTGGAGAATTATAATTATTATTAACTTGGACGTGCTACAAATTCTACCTTTATTGCGACTGCAATAATTTCAAATCCTAAGATTTCGGAGATAAGCACAAGAGCAAACAAGATACCAATTATGGTCTTTAATATATCTTCCTTCTTAAAACAAAATATAATTCCTTTTTACAACTTTCTAATATTTCTAAGACTTCCATGTAAAAATTAATATTTTTATAATTATTGCCAGTAATCAGAGAAAGGAAAGTATCGTCTTCTTTTTTATTTCGACTACAAATTCTTTCCACTGCAATTGCAACAACTGCAAATCCTAAATTTCAGAGATACGCGCAAGCTCAAAGATATTCCCGTGTGTCATTTCAAGTATCGTCATACCGTTTTGCCA
Organism: Bombus pyrosoma; assembly: GCF_014825855.1. Taxonomy (NCBI): domain Eukaryota; kingdom Metazoa; phylum Arthropoda; class Insecta; order Hymenoptera; family Apidae; genus Bombus; species Bombus pyrosoma. Next base: position 5,616,574 of record NC_057783.1, read on the forward strand.
GCTCCTATTAAATATTCCTCGACAGATTTTTTAACATTCGTAGCTCTTCGCAACAACTCTAAATGTTCCAATTAAAAATTCGTCTTTTCAGAATGGGGCGCAATCAGAGAAAAAGACAAACGAAAAGTATGAAAAGAAATGACCTCAATGTATACGATGAGTATTAAGAAAGAATTTTATTCTTCTTAATTTTCGAGTACACAATTTCCATCTTTTACGATCGTAATAACAGCAGATTGGAAATTTCACTGACCAGCAGAACAAGAAACGTTCGACAGGATTTCATGGCAATTTGTCGTTGAAGGAAAGTTCGTTTGAGCGCTTTGCGCGGCGTCGAATTCAATTCCAGCGTCGTCTGGCTCATTAACGTCCCTCTTTGTCGTCCCACTGTCTCGCTTCGTTACTTTCGGTCCTTCCACCCCTGTTGCACTTTGCTACGGGATACGGCCGATGAAATTGTCATTGTCGTGTCACGAATCTCGTGAAAACGACGTCTGGCCCTTTACATCGATCTCTGTTTGAACGATATCATCCCATCGCCAAGTTTATAGCTTCCTATGGTTCCAATTATTTGCTAATAATGGATGGTCGATCATTGGAGTCGTAGTGGAAAAGAGAAGAAGAGAAGTACACAGCGATTTTAATTATAACGATTGGATCAATATCATAAATTACATTAATAACAAATTCAGTCGTAATTCATTTATATCTCGTTAAACGTAATAGAATCTATTTTATTTTATTCTTCCAACAAATAGTTCAGGCAGGCGTAGTTTTACATTCTTCGAATAATTTTTATAACATTTTTCGAAATTCATACGCTGATGAAGCATGAACATTAAGATGATATTTGTATACTGATATTGTAATTATTATACATACATATATGTACGAATATTTCTATAATAATTTACCATTAATTCATATTATAATTACATATTATAAAGCCAAGGGGATGAAATTAGAACCATTTTCTTCAACAACCTTTTACATAAACACTTTTTACCCTGTTTGCATCAACTTTTGTAAAACATTGGCTTCATTCATTGCCTTCGTTACTAAGTTGTCGAGGTAATTGTAGAAACTTTTCCCGATTAGAAAATAGATCCAGTTTCCGGTAAATGTTAAAATAGCTCTCGGGCTATAAAATTTGCACACCTTGCCCTATATTCGATTCTTTTACACGGCATGCAACAGCGTATACATCGACGAAAAAGATCCACATTTGTCTTTCATCAGCTTACGTCGTCCATGGAACTACTTCGACCTTTTCCTCCGGGTAATAACAGGACGAAGTAACGCGAAAGAAATCGGTTTACAACAGGTAGCGTAATACCTGTATTCGTTCCTTCAGTGAAAACACCATCGATCCGTTCTATTTTCGTTTACCACATCCCCTATCGGTGTCACGTATCAAGTGCACTCGTGTGCACGCTATACAAAAATTAATGAACGTGACACTTGGCGTACGTGCCGGTGGAAAAATACAGCGAATTGTGCGTGTCTCGATAACCAACCCTATCGTCGATATGTAGCTCGGTAGCGTACACGTATCGAATTCAACGAAATAAAATATCGCTTATCATTGGACGATGTATTGCGTAAAAGAGGAAAAATCTATCGTAACGGAACGACAGCTTCGTATTCATTCGCAGTAGCTTTAAATGATTCGAATGAAAATTGAAATTTTTTTTTCTCAGAGGTTCTGGGAATTCACTCGTTATATTTCAAATTAATTTAGTTGCTATTGAGTTAGATTAATCAAATCTGTTAATAACACGATACGGCGATAACAAAATCCTCGAGAATAGGGAACAGGAAATTTGCAAAATTTGGAATATTTCTTTTTATACGTAAGCTTAATTTTGTAACTTTTATAGTGTTTATAGCGGCGGCTGTTGAGCAGAGAAAATTTATTCTACTACTTACCACTAGCTATTTGGTGTATAATTATTACTCGAAATAAGAATTTGGAAAACGTGCTACAGGTATGTCTTATAAGCACTATATATTAGAAAAGTGAGATTTTGCATTCTGTATATCACAGAATGGGAATCTAAAGTGGTATATATTCATAGTGCCTTGAAGCACAGCAGCTTTCAAATTGGAAAAATAAAATTTGAGATTCTATATATCACAATGTTAGAACCTTAAATCCTACATTTGTAATATTATATTTGGAGTTCCATATGAATAAAACCGCAAGGCACGAAATATCCTGCAGAAGAAAAGTGCAATTTCCAATTCTATATATCAAAAACTTAAAATCTGAAATTATATAATATACAGAAAAGAAAGAAAAAATTGAAAAATAAATCTTTTCCCTATTTATATGGACGTCTGATTTCTGTAAAAGCGTCCCTTTTAGCATTCGTTGGATTGTAATTCCTTCAGGATCGGACATTTCATATATCACAGGCAAATACTAACATAGCCATCCAGTGCATTTCGCCAAAAAATTCTGGTATCGACATATGAAACGTCTACCAGGAAATTTCTTTCACGGATGCTGGCGGAAATTTAGTCGAGGTGGAGAGACCGTTCCCATCTTCTCCGTCTGGAAACCAGTGCACAACATGTGTCTTGCAGGTGCATACAAGCAAACGAGACACTCTACACACATTGCAGCGTGTCTGTCATGCACTTGGCTCTTCTCTCCTCACTGCACTCGACTGCAGTTTGCGCGGTCCCTGTTTGAATATCCGAGGTTCAACGTGCCTCTTGATCGCCGATTAAGCGACATGAGGCGGAAAAGCTTCGTCTATACAGTCTGTAGTGTGTATAACACGTGCTGTGAAATTTTCTTCAAGCCAGAGCTCGAATTTCATCTCGAATTCTTTCACCCGAGCAACGATCGTCAAAGGGTAGCTTTCGTTTGAGCAATCGACATTAATTAAGAAACGTTGCTTCACGCAACATTTCAGTTTCAAGTCTGTTTTCCAGGTTCTAGCATTCCTATCATTTATTTTATCATTTCGAAATTTTAGAATTTGTAGTTTGCAGATTCGCAAATTTTAGGATTTTGAAATCCTCGGACTTGCGAATTTTAGGATCTTTTAATTCTCAGATTTAGGAAATTCAGGATCTTGCAATTTTCAGATTTTCGAAGCTTGGGATTCTTTAATTTCCAGATTTCTATATTTTAGAATCTGTTGACTTTCAGATTTGCAAATTTTCGAATCTTTTAATTCCCAGATTTACAAATTTTCAAATGTTAAACCTACCGAAATTTTCGGATTTGCAAATCTCTTACCGTGCGTTAATGTTGAGACGCGCGCAAGAGACAAAAATCATTTTCCAGAATATCCGTAGCGTACGCTACGAAATTTTCATTCAGCCAGAATCTCGTCGAATTTTATTGCCCAGTTCCCCGGCTTGGGAAAAAATTCCTAAGGGGTTGTTTCATTTCGTGGTTCGATCTCTTACTTTCTATGTGTGTAAAAGTCTAGAACTTGCTTCCATCGCGCGTGCATCTTTGCGTAGTTTTCAAGAATACGGTTCCACTGAGTTCAGACAGACAGGTGAAATTGTACGATGGAACGACGGTTGAACAGAGTTCTGATGGAATTATTTCTTCTCCACTTTTTTATAGTCATTTTACGGAATAGTAGTTTTAAACTTACCTTAAAATTACGCAATCTAACTTGAACTCTTTTGGTATTGTATTATTATCCAACATATTTGAAACATATATAACCGCAAGAAAATAGTTGTACACGTAATTTAACCAGAAGCGTCAACAATTTTTCTTTATCGAAACTGTTCAAGCAATGGCGTGTAACAATGACTGTCACTAGAAACGAAAGACTGCTTTGAAAGCTACGAAAACGAACGAACCAACGAATATACAATATGCAATGGCTGCAAAAGATATTTGTACGTACATACTCTTATTTTCCAATGAAGCGATTTTCTTTTTCTTTGTCACATTCCACATTTCCTTTTCCGTTTGCATCGTACGAGTTGTACAGTGGTTGTACAATGAGTTCTAATATAAATTCATCCCGTTTTTACATTTATCACTAATTTTATTCTCTTATTAATTTTTTTACTAGCTAGTTTTTAATTAATTTTTTATTAGCTTTTATTAATTTATTACTAATACATATAGCAATACATATGGAAAAAAGGAGGACGAATGTACGTTGCAGCTGGATATAAAAATTGTATAACTATATTATATGAAAGTACTACCAAATAATCTGTCAAACATAATACGCTTGAACTTAGTTAATTATTAATAAACGCTGCGATAAATATAACGACGAACAAATGTTTCCTGTGGCCACTGGAAATCGTCGTACCATCTCGACGCAACGTAATCGATATCGTGCGAGTCGTTGGGAAGAAAAATCGAGCTGTGTAAAAAAATAGCAGCCGATTAAACATGTAAGTTAGCAAAGTAAGCGACCGAATAAATGGATAAGTGTCCTAAGAAAAATACCGGCAATAAAGACAATAGTCTTAATAAAGAGAGTCGGAGAGTGCCTGATCGTTCCAGTTCTCCCCAGTGGCAAGCATCGTGTGCAGCTGTCGGGGAAGAGAAAAAGGGGGAAAAAAGAAAGAGCAAAAGAGAAAAAGACCCGCAGAGAGACTTTACATACTACTTATTTAATGAATGTGAGAATACGTGAGTCAGTGTCGGCGACTAACCAGGGTGTAGACGCACAATCACACGCACCACGCACATGGAGGCTGGCTGTGCGTGGCCGTGTGTAACAGTATAACATACACACGGGGGGCAGAAAAGATTCGAACGAGAAACGATTCGAGGGAGAGACAGAGAGAACGTCAGCGCTGCACGGAAGGCTCGATACGAGCCGACGAATGTTGTTTCCCTTCGCGTGACTCACGCGAGTACACGCGAGTGCACGCGTACGGCCGCGTAAAATTCAATAATAAAGCGGGCAAACTTTGACCAGTGTGTTTGCCACGGGGTGACAATACGGGGGCGAGTTGTGCGTAGAATGTGGTTCAATTATAACAGGATGAATTTTTTTTTACGGGAGACATATGAGAGTTTGTGGATATAAGGGAGGTGCTCTGTTGAAATAGGATTCATTTATTTCAGTGAAATTGCAGAAAGTTTTTGGATAAGGGAAGCGCAATTATAATTGATTAATAATAAACTATTAATTAGTAAGGTTAATTTATTTTAGGAAAGTTGTACGGTTTATGGATAGGGGAGGTTCTATAGCTTGTGGCTAAGGAGGGTCCAATTGGAATTGGATTAAGTTATTTAAGGGAAATTTCAGAGAGTTTTTGGATGAGGGAAGTGCAATTGTAATAGGATTAATTTCAGGAAAATCGTATGGTCCATGAATAGGGAGGTTCTATAGCTTGCAGCTAAGCAAGGTGCAATTGTAATAGGATTAAATTATTTAAGAGAAATTTCAGAGAGTTTTTGGATAAGGGAGGTATAATTACAATGAGATTAATTTTACTCAGAGAAAAATACCAGCGTTTATTGGCACTGAAAAGTTGGATAGAAATCTGATGAAAAGATTTTAATAAGTGAAACGTTTCTGAAGTTAAACTCATTAGCTTCACTTTTTATTCAAGCTCCAAATTTTATTACACAGACAGAGTATAATCAATATTCCATTAGATTGTAAACGCGAATAAATCAAATTCACACACATGAAAGACGAAATTCTCAGTTTTAGGGCGATATATAAAATGATGTAAAAAGACGCGGAGATACACGTAGCTATTGATTCAAACAGAAAGATATAGAAAATTGATAGAATCTGATTCACCTCAAAAAAGAAACTTATTTTCTTCTCCAGAATATCAGAAAGCAGCATATATGAATGTATAGTAGCAACACCGTTCCAAATGGCCACTTTGCTGGTGAATCACCATATTTGCCCCTTACGTACATTCTTTGTAGTTCCTCGACCAGGCTCATCCACTCAGTTCCCTATTGACTCATTTCTCATCTATGAATTCACATTCCAATTCCTTTCTCCAGGCGGACATTCGTGAAATCCACTCGGTTCTTCACGCCTTATCTTTTCACATTTCTGTTTAATCCGACCTCCTCTCCGGGTTTTTCGCGATTTTTCGTGGCACAATAACGCGCGTTTCACTCCGCGCCGACGGCCATTGTTTTTATCGCGTCATTTCCGCCGCGCTCGCGCTTTTTTCCACCCCTTTCCATGTCTTCTTTCGCGTTTTTCTTTCCCGGCTACGTCCGTCTGCCTCGTTTTTTTTCCGCATGGAAAATAGAAATTTCGGTGAATGCGCCACCAGGGAGGAGGGGCGGGGGAAGGGTAACATCCGGTTTAGGGGATGTCGTCGACGTTGGCCCACGTTTTTACGTGCTACCATAAATACGACGCATCGCTCGAAACCACGCTAAGATAAAACACGAGAAATTGCAACTACGACGGAAAGTTTTATGGCGAAAAATAGAAATTTACGGTCACTTTCTTCCCACGAAATTCTTCTCCTTTGAAATTTTAATGCTTCGATATACTATACCACATAGATAACGCGTTTTTAAAATTCACGCGTTATGCAAATTTGAACAGGTCCGGTTGCATTTTTTTTTTTTTTTTTTATCGAATCAATTCTATTTTTAATTTTATGATTGTTTGAAGGAAACTTTGGAACGGAATTAATTTTATCTTAAATAGTACCGTGCTGTTCAGCTTGTAAAACTTGTACGAGAGACATGAAATTGTAAGATGTAGGAAAACATAGTTGATCGAACTATCTGTCGAGGAAAGCAATCGGGCTAGCACTTTTTAGAAAAATGCTTTTTTGTAAAAATTCTTCTCCATGACTCATTCCTCCGTCAATTCGAGCAAGGTATCTCCGAAACCCTTCTTTAAACTTATCTTCCTTTTCCTTCAACATCCTCTTTATCTTTGGAACAAAGCTTCTCATCCGACAGGTCCATTATTTCTTCGCTCGATAATTATTCGCTATTTAATAATTATTTCCTATCTTCGACTTTATATTAATTCAATGTATTCGAATTTATATTAATTCGCTTCCTGTACGATACGATACAGTGTGAAGCTACTAATTATTTTGGAGTCCCTGAGCTAAGTCAAATTTGAAAAAGTATAGCCTGGCTAAGTCAGTGTTCGTCAAACCAATAGCGAAATTAATAATTAATAATAAATATCTTATAATAAATATCCTAAGGTATTAATAATTAATATCTTAGAGGTCCTCTGACTAATCTGTCGGAACCTGAGATCCGCTTGGGCGAACATTTAAAATCAACCTCGTGTCTAACAATCAAAATAAGCACGATGCGATGGCCAGTCGAAAATTGATAATGAAAACTTCGATAATAAATGTACTTCCGCAGTCTCGTTGGAGGATTCAGTCATTTTTCACGCATTCTGGAGAACTTTAAAAACAAGAATCCTCCAGAACACTTCAGAGTAGGCGTGGAATAATCGAACGACTATACCTGTTGATTCAACAAACATCGTCTTTTTTTAGTAGCCAAGCTAAAGTTCGTATCATTCCAGTCTTTGCGTACTAACAAACGTATTTTATGTAATTCCGATGATCGTTCAGTATTCTTTCTGACGTACACTTTTAAACAGCATTCATCGATTAGGCTCCACGTTTCTAGCGTCATTGTAGCAGTTAAATCAACGTGATCGATGAAATTGTCGTTTCATTTCAAAGTAAATTGTAAACTCGATAAGCAATGAAAATTGACGTACGTCCTTCTTCTCTTTTAATAAATCGGAAAATTCGCACTTGCTTTTTCCAAATGGATGATAAAGAAAGGAATTTGACGTACGTTCTGAGAATTAATAGAAGAGATTAGCAGCGTGAAAGAGCGGTTTCTGACGCGACTGTACCGATCGTTTAAACCCGTCCATCACCCTTCATGCTTTCCTTCGTTCTCGCAGCTAGTTCTGCACGGAGAAAAAGTCTGGAGGATGATCTCTTTGAAAGAAAGAAGGGCTGCCGATTATTTCAACGTGCACGAATGTGGATCCGGCAAATGGAGAAAAGGGAGGCAAGCGTGAAAGCGTGCGCGTCGAGCTTTTCTCTCGGTGCAGGGTTCAAGTTTGTTTGAAGAACCTTGGATTTCTGGGTGGCGCGAGCTCCGCTTTTCATCCCCTTCGCGACAGTTAAAAAAAAAACAAAGAAAGAAAGGGAAGATGGAAGAAAAGAGGAAAGGAGTGAAAGAAAACGTCACGACATTCGACGTCTCTCTTTCAATTCGTTCATTGATTCGAAGTAAGAAAAGAAGAAGATGAACCAAGGTTTCGGTAGATGAAACACTATCCACTTGGATTTTCCGTTAGGATTACAGTGGATCAAAGTGTTTGATGGCTTATCATAAAAAGACTTTCACGCGTAGATCGTATGTGTTGTAGAAAACATTTAGAAATTTTATTTAGCCTGTGCTGAGACAGGAATACGTTGATTATATTGGCGAAATTTGCAAGTTGCGAGATAATTGCTGCAAATATGTACAGTGTACTACAAAATGGGTGCACACTATTGTATTTGGTACAATTTTTACAGATTAAGTAATTGGATCCAAGTGTATTATAAATTTGTGATATATTATGATTACAAAAATTTGATTGATTATGAAACTGAACTGTAGAACTTGGTAAAAAAGAAACACTTGGTTGGATGTACATATGCTAATGAGTTAATAATTTCTGTAGCCAGTGTATTTGTTAAGAAAGATAGTGTATAGGTATGTTAAACATGTAATAAGACGAAGCCACAGAATATTCAGTCTTCTTAATATAATAAATGTAATATGAAATATATTGTAATTATATCCTGATATTTGTAATTTAATGATGGTTTATTTACAATGAATGGATTGTACAGATACAGACAGAAAATCGATGGTTGTTTAATATGAACTAATCGCAATGACGCGCTATAATCTAGACAATTCTCGTCACAACGGATCCAACGTTCTCTCTCGCCTAACTCGCACTCTCTGACTTCTCGATTGATTCTCTCCGACTTCCAAACTAAAACTGACTGCTCTCGCATACCTTTTGTCTTTTCGTAGATCCACCACGCACGTGTTCCGCGACCGCTCGTGGCCAAAGCCACGTAGGCCCTTTTTACAAAGGCTCTTTTCCCACGATATTACATAAATAGTCGAGTGCTTAAACGATTTCTGCTTATTAAATATATAATTGCCCTAAATATCCTGTAGCTTCCATGTGCATCTTCAGGTTTGCTTCAGACTTTACCAATACCATCACGATAGTCAATTCTCATTACGGTGTTCGTGAAAGTTCAAAATATTTCGTATAAGACACACGGTATATTCATCAAACGTCTCTAAAAATATTTCGACATGTTCGTGACTCTGTACAACTGTACAATTCGTTTCTTCCTTGTGAAGTTTGTAGCCAGCAGGGTGGCAGAAGTTAATAATTCCAGGGTTAAGTCTGACAGGGGCGAATTCGTTAGCGTGGAAAAGTGTTTTTGAAAAAGTTTAGCGTCCCTCGCCGGCTCATCCTCTTTGCCCTTTCTTCTCGCGCGCAAACAGAAAACGCTTCGTGAAATTCCATGGAGCGGAAGGCTCGAGGACATTCCCTTTTCAAAGCAGAAAAGCTTCGGATTACTTGAGCATGCACGGATCCAACCTGCTAAATCGGCAAGAAAAAGATTTATGCCGCTGCACGCCTACGTGTACTTCTTCACTTGTTGACTCGCGCTGTTTTATTCGATATCTAACGAAGATTTAATGCCAGGCTTGCAATAACCTTGCCCGAGCGTATCTTTAAACTGAACATGAGTTACTATAGCTGGAAGATTTATGGAATTTTAATTGCTCAGATTATTCATATGTTTTCGGATACTGAATATAAAAAGTGTAACTATGGCGATGCTTGCTTATGGCAACGCGTTAAAGAACGTTAATAAATAAAAGTCTGTCTCAAGCTCGGCGTGGTTTGGCTGAAAAGTAACTGACACGCTTAATTATTATAGCGAGAAGATTTATGGAATTTTGATTATTCAGATTATTCGTGTATTTTTGAATACTAAATATGAAAAGTGTTGATGATGCTTCGTCTTAGAGATCGTTAATAATGATAAAGGAAAATCTGCTTCAAGGTTAATGTAGTTCGTCCTCAACATAACTGATATGCTTGGTTTAAACAGAAACGCATCTGAAAATCAGACAGTCGTCAGTTATAGTGAAAGTGCACATGTATCATTGAACGTTAGATCTACAAATGAATAAGCCAAATTTTTCAATGAAACTCGACATTTATCTCAAGAGAAAATGGAAATATTAGTTGCTTTGTCGAAGCGAAGGTTTGAGAGAGATTCTCGTGTAACGACGATAGAAGCAAGTGATTTTCCTGAATTTCCTTAGACTAATTACCAGCGTTATATGGGACTAGATCTCTCTGGGATGTAAATATAGTCTTAAAATACGAATGTAATATTTTCTAATCTAAAAAAAAAAAAAAAAAAAAGAAAAGATTCATGAAAATCGCTTGATTTTGTCATGTTGTCACACAACGATCTTGGCCTGAAATTGCAGAAAGCAAGAGCGGAAATCTCGACGAAACAAGTCGCGGTATTTTTTAAAAATAAACTTTCAGTCTCGCTGGAAACTTTGAATTATTCATTCGTACGCTTAATATAGCGCAGAAAAATACAAGAAGCGGAGTACGGCCGGTAATGAACAACTCTGTTGCAACTTGATGTAATAACGAACGTGTTGAATATAAAATTAGAGTGTAATTTGAGCACCTTTAAAAAGTATAACGGTACAGGTTAATAGTCTGAGAAAAATGTAAGAAACGAGATAAGAACGTTAATGGTCTTGCAAGAGTATCGTAAAACTGCCTAATTGAGATCCTGTATCTACGAACGGTTTCGCCGGGTTCCTCGCACTAAAATTACCCGTTGCAAGACATAAAATTGTGTTTCGCTATCCGAATGGAATTCTCAGGATTTTGTAGCTCGAATAACTACCTCCTACGCTTATCTCTATGCAAGGACACGCTGAACCTTCATCCCGCCAGAGACGAGGGGTACGTATTAATTTCCTGCCATTGTGCGCATGAAGAGCATGGAAAAGGATAGACGAGACGTGAATGCAAAACGTCGTGAATAAGTGAAAAGACGGATCCATCGGCAACGTCCGACGAATACTCGAAATAAACGTCGTTGGTTGTTCGAGTCCGAAACAGTTTGCTCCCTTCTTTATCAAGAACACGTGGATTAATTAAATCTGCGCTACGTTACCTCGGCTGTGAAAAATGATATCTTTCTGACGTTAAGAAACATATCTTCGTGTTGCGAGGAAACACGAAAACGGTCTTGACAGTCTCGAAAATACGAAAGATTTTTGAAGAAACGTTATAAAATTCTTTTTGGTTGCTAAAACGAGAGCTAAATGGAAACGTAGGAATTCGAAGATTCTAGGATTAAGTCGAGAAATACAAATTTTAAATAATTATTGTCAACGTAGAAATGGGTTAATAATATCGCGGCTTAAGAAAGCTCTGAGTATGCTCGTTTCAAGGTTAATTCGTTATCAATCTCGGAATAGTATCGCGAAAATTATTCAACGTTGAAGTCGTCGAATTCGTCTCGTGGAAAGATTCTTTCGAATAACTGTCCGACTGAAACTTGGCAACTCGATGCGAAGAGAGACTAGAAAATGGAATTCGTTACGCTTCGTTCGGTCGATCCTGAGGAACTTTTTAACGACGTTCTTTTGCTATTCGCAGCCAGTTATTTTACTTTCGTAGGTTGTCCGATAGCCACGTTATCAGGAGAAAGGTTTCGGTCGAAAGGAATTTCTATCGGTATCGGTCCAAAGTAATCAACGAAAGGATAAATGACAGACGAGCTGACGAAACGTTTCTTGCTAAAAGGAAAGATAAATAGATGGTAGAAAATCATAAGCAACGTGGAATATTCTATCGAGGATGAATAACAAGAAAATTCGATTATAAAACGATTAAGTCTGTCGAAAAAGAAGAGAAAAGCAAAAAAGAACATGAATAAATGGAAGAAGACTGTAATTAACATAGAATATTACATGAAAGACTAATAAGCAGGAAAATCGGTTATAAAACAACTACTAATTCCTTTCCTCCTAAAAAGCAAAGAAGAAACGCGAAGAGATGAAAGATAGATGAGAGAAGGTTGTAAGTAACATGGAAAGCAAAAAAGTAAAAGCAAAAGAGACACGCGAATAGATGGAAGAAGATGATAACGAGCAACAAATATATCGATGACCAATTACCAGGAAACTCGATTATGAAACAACCAATTCCTTTCGAAAGAAAAAGAGAACAAGAAAGAGACAAGGATAGATGAAAGTTGTTATAAATAGATAAACGGAAGATACATAGGAGGAAATCACAAGAAGCAACAAATATTACGTCCACGATGATTTACCGGGAAACTCGATTATGAAATATTAACATGTTTCAAAAGAAGAAGAAACAGGAGTAGATAAATGAAGATCGTAAGTAACAATGAATACCATATCGAGGATCAGTAACCAGAAAAAATTGATTATAAAACAATTAGTTCTCTTCCCTTCGAAAAATAAATATGCATACACACGCACATGTTGAATTGAGATATCTTGCTTCTTTTCCGAAATCGATATAAAAAAGACATCAACACTTTGCGACCAACCCAATAAATAAATACTACACCACCGAGATGGAATAACTCGCAAGCATTCCTTTCTCGACTAGCGGCAACCAGCGCCAATTCACGCAGCATGCCGCACAGTCATCGATTAATTCAGCTGTCGAGAAACTAGATCAGAGAACGATGTGTTAAACACTCGTTGAATTCAATCGTTCGTCTAATCGTTTGGTCGATTGCAGCTCGCAAAGAGCCGATTCGGCCGCGAGTTATAAACACCTCGCCAAAAGGAGTAAAAGAAACGAGACGCGGAGACACTGTATTCGCTGGCCAAGGCTCCTTGGATTATAATTGCTCGTGAACCTTATACGGGGCGTGTTGCGATCGGAATCCGGTTCGAAGAGAGCCGACGAACAGCCAGGTTCTAGTTTTTTACCAGGATTTACGTGCGCCGCATTCTCATTCGGGATCAAGTTCTGCTGAAGCGGCGGATACCAGGTCGTTCTGTCGTAAAACCATGAGGAGGGTGGGCCACCCTTCTTCTCCTTCTTCGCGAGAACGACTACCCATAAATTTGTCCGGCATTGTTCTCGCCGTTTCGAGAAAACTTCGCTCCGGGAACTTCTCGCCGCAATTTATGATCTCTCCTTCACCGTCGATAAGCTTTTCCAGACATGCTCCAACGTCCAGACCAACGATCTTCTTCTTCTTCCTCTTCTTATTTTTCTTCTTCCTCTTCTTCTTCTTCTTCTTCTTCTTTTTCCTCTTCGTCTGTATCTTCGTTTTTCCTTTCTGGCTCGCTTTTTTGCGTTTTTCGGTTTGGTGCAATTGGTCCAAAGTCGTGGAAGTTGTGTAACACGTTGGAAGTTGGATCCTTCTGTTACAGTTTTTGCTCCAGTTTTATCGTTGTGGTTTATTCGCTTCTGCCTTTGGACAAGATGGCTGTGATGATGGAGTAATAAAACAGGACGCGCATAAATATGGAAAAATATATAGTATATTCAGAGTATAGCGCTTTCTACAGTACTTGATAGGTAAAGCAATTTTTTAAAAAGATACGAATCCGCATAAAAATGTTCTGTCCAATTATAATTCCCCACTTTTCTCCCATTGTCTATTGGCGGTTAGCTATGCCAGTTTTTAAAGTCCCTCGCTTCTTGCAAGCGTAACATTCTACAACTCGACTTTCAAAACTAAAATAGATTAACTGAACTAACATAGAACGTTGAATATTTATCGCTCGATCAATAATCTTAGATCTATCTTTCCCATAAGTCAAACAGAGAAGCAAATCCATTGACACAAAAAAAAGCAAATTGTAGTTGAAATTAAAGAATATCCAATATTACCCAATTGAAGGACTAAAATCAAACTTTTCAACGCCAAGTATCACATCTCTGATTCGTGAAAGCAGAGGAACATGGAATTTTTTCGCAGAAGGAGATCGTGTTCGAATTATTTAAAAGTAGAGAAGAATGGCCGCCTAAAAGGGAGTCATTCCACTTGAATAGAAGAGGTTCATTATAATTAACGACTTTCATACACCGGTTACTGTACTGTGGCCTTGCCCGACATCAAGTAACCGTGTCAGCTATTTATAACGGGAAAGAATCATAATTATTGTTCCTCCTCAGTTATGAATCACAAGTGTGTTCTGTTCCTCGATGAATTTATTGTTCTACGAAGTTTTGTCACCTAAGGCAATTTTACAACGCACCTTATCGCGACGCACTAATGAATTTATTGCGCCGCGAAGCTTCGTCATCTATGACAATCTTTGCAATAAGGAAAGAAAGCGAAGAAGAATTGGATGAAAGCAGGATGTTAAAAATAGGCGATAAAAATTAGCGAAAAATAGAAAAATTCCTGCACTGCGTGATTCTGTACACACACTAGAGAGTAAAAAAGTGTAATTGTCATTTTTCCTGGAAACGTTGAGAAAGTTATAAAGAATGTAGTTTAAGATAAAAGCACGACCATACTTGTAAGCTCGTTTAGTTGCAATTTTTCCCCCATGTTCTTCGGTTAATTAACTGGAAATTCATGTTCAGTATTATTTGCAATGATTGTTGCACGCTGCTTTGATAATCCCGAAAATCATCGGAACACGGCAATTCTTTCGTGATACAATGATTATAATCCAAGCAATTAGAGATCAATAATTATTTATTCTACGAGTAACAAATAAAAGTTAGAGCAAACTATCTTGCCATTTGATATTAAAATAAAGGAACCATAAGTTGAGTGTTAGGATTTTGATATTATAGAGCGGAAGAATGGAAAACTTGAATTTCGTTGTACGAATTTTTGACGAAGTTGGAACGTGTAAAGGATGCGTGAATGTTCGTTTGCACGGTCGTCAGTCCCAATTAAATGAGAGAGCTAATTTTGCATACCGATCGAGAGTATGTTTGCTAATTAAATGCACAATTTATCAGTGCACATGATAACCCTTGGTTAAAACCCCACGATAGCAACAATCTCGTTTGACGTAGCAAGAAATTGCTTTGAACAGTGTAAACAGTGGTCGTACGATTTCTAGGAATACGATCAATGAACGCGTACATGCACGCTAATGTGTGGTAGAGCGCGATAGAAACGCGTTTGAACGGTACTTCTGAGTTATCACTAACTTTGGAACCATACAAACGCTCTGAATTGAAAATTATTGGAAAAGTCAATTTGAGAAATTCCTACAATTTAATTAAAAAGACATTTGGCAAACATACATCAAAAAAGACAACATACGTTTTAATTAAAAAGAAGAATTACTTAAGCTTTCGCGATTATTGTAGACGATACTGTAAGTGCAAAAATTAAAACATGTTGCGTTTTTATCGTATAATGTACACGCTAATGGGAACACTGTAGTATAGAATTTAAGACCCGTTTCCATTTAGAAATAATTACTAACAGAGTTGAAAGCATCAAAATTACACAATGGCAAACTACGCATTATCTTCCTTTAAGTTGAACTTACTTAGCCGGAAAATTAGAAAATCTGTGAAACAACAAATATGTAAATAATTGCTAATTGTAAGTGACCGAGGAAGGTTTAACTATAATTTACTATTGATTAAACTTATATAGCGTTGTTAGGGTCAATCGTTCGCGATTACTGCGTGATTAATATTCATGTTGGCCGTGCAAATACGTTTCATTCGGTTGCGATGCATATTATGGTAGTTGCGGCGTGTATGCACGTGGCAGGAATTCTTTCGCACGCGCCTCGAATAAATTGCTTTCCTTGAATTTCGTGGAAACCCGGAAGAAACGGAAACGAATCGCACATCCGCCATGACGCAAGAGATTTAGTGCTAATCGCACTTGTAGAAAAGATATTTCTACCGAATCAGGTTATCGGATGACGTTGGACTCGTGTACATCTACACTGAGTCACAGTTATCTAGTAATTAATTGTTCGGATAATCGAGAACATATTGGATTAGTATGAAATAGGAAATGTATGTAAGTAAGCGAAATTGAGAATATATGAAACAGTACGAAGAAGGAAATGTATACGAGATAGTATGGTGAAATAATAGGAGGTAAAAAATGTGCGAAAAATAAAACAATAAAAACTCTGAAACAGTAAAATCGTAGAACAAAACTGGAAAAATTGTAACTTACAGTTACGAGAAAGTAGGTTATGATAATTCTTCGTACATTCTCACGCTACAAGATTATCGGTACATTTTATAAAACTTGTCACCAGACTGCGGATTTTTATACGGATTCATACCATTGAAAATATAATTAAAAAGATGGAACTTCGATGGAAAATTGGTTCGCATACCAAATATTATACAAAGTACACGTATATATTTTTCCGTATTTATGTGCGTTTTCTTTTATTATGATCGTGCAATTTCGCACATGAAAATTCCCTATAAATTCATCACGATCTAGTTATCACGCTGATAAAACATCTGATAAGATATCCTTCCGCCTCAATGACTTCGGCAAATTCTTTCGATGATTGTCGAAAAAATGATCGCGACAGGTAACTTACTTTTTCGTAAATGGTCCACCATAAGTTTCCACGTTTCTTTTACAGTCTTCTTGTCACACGACCCTAACTATTTTTCAACAAAAAGTTTTATCTTTGCGTTGTCTCTTCCAACAAACTTTTTGCAAATAATTCTACGGCCCGCTACATGGAACAGTCGTTTCTTGCAAAAACACAAAACTTTCGTTTCGTCAGGATAGCAAGCGAGTTGTGCGAGATTCTGAAGTCGCAAAGTATCATCGTTGCTATACTGCAGCGCGAATCGAGGAAAATCACGATTTTATCTCGGCGTTCGCGGTTTACGTTTCCAAGTGTTTGCGAACATTTATGCCTCGGTGGCAAGAACAACACCGTTTTTACTGCTGGTGCAGGTGCTGCGATCGGTGAAAAGCGTTACAGCTGGCACGTTGCCCCCGAAGAACGACGATTGCCAACGTAAGATCGTAATTGCCATCTGAAAAGGTTACGCTCGTCGACACGTTTTCGGAAATCGATTCGCGGAAAACAAACCCGCTCGAAACTCGAAACTTTCGCAATATATCGCGCGATCGACGAATTTTTATCGAATTCGCCAGCAGAGTTGCAGGCAATTAGCAACTTTTTTTTTAACGAATTCATCAGGAGAACTCCAGGCAATTAACAACTTTTTTCACGTTAGACTTCTCAACTGTACTTCGTACAGAAATTTCATTTTTACGGTTCATTCGTAATTTTTGTTTTTCAACGGAGGTCGGTTGCTTCGTTCTCCCCCCCCCTCTCTCTCTTTTTTTTTTTATCAAAGGAGGTACGGAGCTTTCCTCGTTTGATAACCGACGATGAATTTTTCCCATTTCCTCTTCCTCTCTTTCGTCGTGAAACGCATCGGAAATCCCGACCGGCTGCGAGCCCATAACGGTCAGGAATTCCAACTTAAATTTTCCGCAGTTTAATACCTCGCTTTTATTCGAACGATCCTGTCTCGGTGATCCTACGTGTCAAAAGTTTTTCAGCGATAGATATCCTAGTGCGGCAATTACCAAACCGTGCGCCAGCTCTTCGTACAATAAAATAGTTCCCCTGTGACCTCTTCTTCCTTTGAAATTCGCGGATTATTTTGCAATGAATTCGGCATAACGTCTATCGAAGAAGATCGATCAGAGCGTGGGTCGTCGACTAGCTTGGAATTTTTCAAATCATTTTTTCGCTTCACGAAGAACTGCTGCTTGGTAAAGCTTCTGAATATTTTTCACGCCAGTTTCCACCGTTACACCTCTGCGGAACTCGCAGAGCATGACACGACGCGAATGAGTCCTTTTTCCGTTTATTTTCAAAATTCTCTCCGATACGAAAACTATGATATTAAAATGTAACGTAAAAGCTGTCAGAACGCGAATGTCTGCCGCCTAGACGACAGTCGAATGTCGCTCTTCTTATGCGCTACGAAGTTTGCGCGTGCATCAACAGGTGTGACCCACAGACAAATAATTTTCACGGCGTACGATACTCTTCTACGCAGGTTTTACCATTTTTACTTTTACCATTTCACGTTAACTTTAGCTTCTACCATTGTTGGCACATTATTGTCATTGCACGATGCTTGGCGCGTGCGTAGCTCCCGAAAGATCTAGACGACGCGACACAATTTCGCGAACACGCGACCGCGAAACTTGCGGGAAGCGAATGGCAGGCGACGAAATTGTGGATCGTCGTTCTCATGAACTTTTTCTTCGGTCACACGCACCAGATCATCGTTGACCACAGAGTAGACGGTTGGTCGCCTCGCCGATCGCCACGCATGTTTTCACGACCGTTTCTACGCCATTTTTTGACCATTGAATCACTCGTCGCGTGTCGTTCTTCGCAAGGTTGACGATGTATGTACGCCTGTTTTACATTTCTCGTTTTCGAGAGACGGTTAACGAAAGAGACGCGTTTCAAATTGTCTTGAACGCGTTAAAAAACGTACAAACACCGGTAAACGCGATCTGATTGTTTCAAATTGGCATTTGTGGATTGTCAGCGAATAAAAGAACTGCGCGTAATATTTGTTCACACAACTCACTTTATGGAAACGTCTCGCACACCGATGTGAATATCGCTAGAAAAGATCGAAGAGTATTTGTTGTAGGAAAAATATTGCAAATGTGAAGAAACAAGTTTTTCAGGAGGAAAAGGTGACTGGTGTATCGATGTAGTGCATATTAAGGAAAAAGAAAAATTTATCTATAGAAAAGTCTGTATGTGCCGCTTATTAACTGTAGAGAAAACTCAATGGTTTTTATTCCTTTAGATAAATGGCGTAGATAAAAGCCAAGAAACAGTTGTCTAATGTTTAATGGCAATTATTTTTTTATGGTTGGATGCTTATGACACCTAGCATTATTAATAACTATTTAGAAAGGGAAATTGCACGTAAATTCTATATTGTAGTATTCTCATTGGTACGTGGAACATTTTCCAATAAAAAATCGAAATTCTTGAATTTCAGCACTTACGTTGTTTCCTACAAGGCCCCTCCGATGCATCTTTAATCGATTAGGTCGAAGAAAATGGAAATAATAAGCTGAGCCATTGTGTTTCTCAATGTACTGTCGCTCAATATGTACAAGTTTCCCTGTATAATACAATTACATTCGATTAATTGATGATATTTGATCGAAAAAGATGATTTTCTTCTCTTTAATACGTTTTTACATGGAAACCATTCTTCTTATTTTTCTTCCTTTTTTTATATTTACATATTTTTTGGTACCCACTTCAATTTGAAGCTCGAAAGAGGCCACGCTAGAAACTTCCTCGCGAAAAGAAGCACTCTTCTTCAAATATTTGCACGAAGCATCGGGAATTTCTCTGACATGGTTGACGATCGTAGAAGGAGCAAAAGAGAATTCTGCCTGCTACTACCGTAAACCGCATCTCGGTCAAAGCTGAAAGTCCATCAACCTCGAGGCTGTCTCTGCGAGGGGCCTCTCGAATACGACGATATATTTTTTCTCTTTATTTTTTTTCCCCCCCTCTTTCCTTTTCTTGAGCGCGGGCCAACTCCCGAATGAGCCGAGAGAAGTCCGAATTAACACCCGGCTAGCAATTAAAGCGACCGACATTCCCCGATGCACGAGTCACGAAGAGGTAGCAGTTCTTCATGTAGTGGAAGAAACTCACGCTACCGACACAAACGACGAATAATGAGATCGACCGCACGAGAGTCGAAATTTAATATAACGACACGGTGCATTGACACGAGAGATACTTGGAATATTTTAAGAAAAAGATATCACTGGATAATTAAGGTAGTAGGTTACTTATAAAGGTATTAATATTGCGGAGGATATCGTGAAATTTAAGTATGAATGGAGGTTTTGTTCGTGAATACGTGGAATATTTGAAGAAAAATATATCTTTCGATAATTAAGACAGTAGGGGGCTACGTATGAACGACGTTAAAATGCATAATGTAATTTGGAATGGAATGAAAATTGACGTGAATAGGGTTTTCTTGGTGAATATTTAAAAGATTTAAAGATCGACGTTGGAAGCTGGTGGTAATGGAATTTGTTAGACGATAGAGAAAATATTTATGGAATAAAAATGGATAACCAGATCCATTGTATGAAAGTCGAAGCTTAATGCAGCGTCGCGACGGTTCTTTGACACGAGGAATATTTGAAATATTTTAAGGAAAAGGTACCACGCGATAATCAAGACACCAGGTTACTTGGAATGGTATTAATAGTGCAATCTGGGGATATAATGAAAATTGATGGGATTTTGTTGGAATAGTTGGAATATTTGAAGACAGGAATATGTGCGCTGATATTCAGAGTATTAGATTTTCTACAAAATATGCCGATAATATGAACGTTCGAAGGTTGGTGATAAGAAATGGTGTCAATGGAATTTTGTAGATGATAGGAAAATATTTATTTGGAAAAGTGGAATAATGGGACCTCTAAAAATGTAATATAATGGTAGAGCGTTAATACGAAGAATATTTAGAATATTTCAAAAGAAAAAATATCGACGAAGCATTAATGTGATTAATGTTTAAAATTGATAGTAATGGCATTAGGTAGATAATGGAAAGGCTATCTAAAAAAGAAACAATAAGATCGATTATGTTATTCAGTCCGAAACTTGATACAACGATGGTGCATCGACACGAAGAATATTTTCGAGAAATAATCATTTCTAGATGAATTTGTCCGGAACTTAGTACGAAGACGGTAAATTTCACGAATAGAATAGACGTAAAGTTAGAACAAGAAATATCCTCAACGTGAAAAATCGTCGGGTTAGTACGATATTGCTGAGCATAAAAACCATGAAAGAAATATAATCTTCTTAGAACTTTACAGGCCATGAAAATCATGAAAGCAAAATAATCTTTTTGAAGTCACCGGTTTAATACAGTTTCGCAGGTGATCAGAACCATGAACGAGAAACAATCTTGCTGGCATCGCGGGGCTAATAGAATTTTACAGGCCATCAAAATCATGGAAGGAAAACAATCTTTTCGAAATCACCGGGCTAATACAATTTTGCATATCATCAGAGCCATGGAGGAAAAATAATCTTTTCGAAATGGGTATGGTTGATAGAATTTTGCGGATCATCAAAACCTTTAGAATCGTAGGGTTGATACAATTTTACAGATCATTAAAAACATAAACGAGAAATAATTTTCCTCACATCGTAGGTTTAATAGAATTTTCCAAGTGACAAAAACACGAGCGGAAGATAAGCTTCCTGACATCGTAGGATTGATAGGACTTTGCAGATCATCAAAATCATGAAAAAAAATATTCTTTATAATCCTAGGGTTAATACAATTCTGCAAATCACTAAAAACATAAACGAGAAATAATTTTCCTCACATCGTAGGTTTAATAGAATTTTCCAAGTGATTAAAACACCAGTGGAAGATAAGCTTCCTGACATCGTAGGATCGACAGAACTTTGCAGATCATCAAATTCACGAAAGAGAAATAATTTGTTTATATTCGCAGGTTTAATATAATTTGAAGGATCATTAAAAATACGGACCACAAAATAATTGTTGTTATTTCTGTATTCAGAGATAGGATCATATTAGCTATTATTTTATTCTTTGGATAAATCTATCACACCGTTCTGAGCCGAAAAACATTTCTTACGCGGACTAGGGATAAAAACAAAAGGACATCGTAAACCTACCGATTATATCTATCGATTGTATCTAGAACTATCTTCTAGTTGCTATTTATTGTAACTAGCGCATCTGCGTATGGATAGCGAGCGCGAACTCACGTTGTCATTTTCAGCAATAATCTTCCTGGCATCGTGGAGTAAATACAACTTTGCAGAGCATTGAAAACACGAACGAAGAATAATCCTTTTGAAATAATAATATTTGTCACGAGGATGTTACCGCAGCGAGTATCGCAGTCACCGCGTTCCTATGCATACGCAACTCTGGTATAATGATGCCTGGAACGAGGCGCAACGTGACCGTAGCAGTTACCAGCTACGATTACAGCACGAAATTAACTTTCCACTCGGGACATTGGTCGTTAAAGTAATTAGGAACATGAGAAAGACAACCTACCACTAGTCCACGAAACGCATACGAAATTCGTTCTTTCTTGCTCTGTTTTTCTATTCACGCGTCTGTACGTCGCTGTTTACTTACTGTGCCTGTCCATAGCGAATCCCATCGCGCGTCTTATTTCTGAAACGTTCGAAGGAACAATTTATGAGAGAAGAACCTCTCGGGAAGTTTCTCTCGCTGAGATTAGATTTGCAGCAGTTTTATCTTCTTCAAATAACTTCTACGAATCGCTCGATCAGTATTGTGTATCTACGCGCGCAGCTTGGAATCGCAACGTTGCGGATGCTCGCGAGCTTCTTGCTCTTTTCTATCATTCTAAAGCCATTTACTCTTCTCGTTATTGTATCTGGGCCGTAAGAAAAATTCTTTTATCGCGGACCGGTAAAAGAAATATTAAAGCCATTTATTTCCTTCGTTATTAACCCTCCGCTGGCAATATGGTTTTTCACTAACGCGCTGCGCATAACGGTTCTCTCATTCCGTGACCCGATTTCTTATTGTTTTCGGCTGTAAAAAAGCTTGGAAAAAAAATACACGCGCGCTTATTACACTCCTTAATTTATTATACGAGCGATGCTTTAGCCAAACGTTTAAGCTTTCCAGCAATACAAATAAAAGTTTTGTCGATTAATCTCGACAAATCTGAGGAAGAGTTCAGTGCCATTAGGTACAAATTCTTCGGATTTTCTAATAAATTGTGCACCATTCATGAAACTGGTTTGTTAACGACCGTCCGAAATTATCAACGTAGCAGCCTTGCGTTCTTATCTCTCGCAAGTGGGCCTATCACTGAACGAACAAGTCAGCCCTGTGCAAGTAACGCTGGAACAGCGAACCAATTAGCTCGGTCTATTGTTTAACATACAACTGTTTAATACGAGGAAAGGGGAAGGTTCGGTTGGAAGTTCATTAAATTGTTGTGAAATGAAAACGGCTCTTCGAGATCAACGAAACTACAGACAATGCATTTGGCACGCTGACTGTCTCATTTCTGGAACGTCATCGAAACTTGCAACAGTGTTACAGGTTCCTGCGGAACTTCCTTTTCTCAACCTTTCCTCTCGTCCTTTCAGCAACTGCAACTTTTGCGAAAGTATTTTACGTTCCAAGATTTCTTAGAAAAGATGATCTTTCCAAAAACACTTTCGCACAGACTTGTAGATCTCAAGACACGGTGTAACGTTTATTTCAGCCAACGCTTGATATCTTCTGTCGTTTACGATGTATAAATACTTGCGTAAAAGGACCGACTCCGATAAAAGGGTCGATTTATCCCTTGAAGTAAAGTACTGGCACGTACGAATTACGGCTACGCTCTTTGATAGGTCTAACGAATTGGTACTGTTTCATCAACATCGGCGTGTATCAGTTCACCGGGATTCCCTTGTTAAAGAAGAGACTATTTTCTATCGCGTTTCATATCTTTCTTTTCTTTTATGGACCTTGCGCTACATGACATTTTATCCATAGAACACACTGACGAAGTTCATGAATATTTTAATGGACACTCTGTATATTTACGATAATTAGAAGCGTTCAAATCCTCACGGACTTACGAGCGTAGGGATCAACACCACCGCTTCTTTTTCTCTCTCATTTTCTCCTCTTTGGTCGCTCGCGTTATGGTTCCTTTTGTGCCTGGCTGAATGCAGCCGTGCACTGCCGCCTCCACGACAAAGGAACGGGCCACTCAGAACGTCATAAATATTGAAATCGAAAGGAGTCGAAGAGTTTGTTGGCCACCCGCCTCCTCTTACGATCTGCTCTCGTTTAGCCCGCTGATATATTAATCGGTTAATATTCATTACAGCATTACGCTGACGCGAAAATTTCGTCGTTCGTTGGCTTCACTGCCGAGCTCTTAGCCTGTGTATTTTGCAAGATCGATACGAAAAGCGAATTTCGAAACGTATAGCCAAGTTTCGACATCGCAGATATCTCTTGCGAGTTTTAGATTCAGAATTACGATCGGCTTATGTTTGTTTTGCTTACTAATTATTCGCCAAGAATATTATAAAGCTAAAGGAGTATAGAAAGCAAGGAAATTGAGCCATTTGGAAGTTACATTAAACCGAATTCCGAAATTGGAAAGTTTGGAACAGCGACAACGTAATAAGTATTAATTTTTAACATGTATCTTGAAATTTATATTTTATATTCATTTTCATCTATGCCATTTTTTGCGACGAACGAATTTATAGAATCACGTGGTCTGTTTCTTGGAGAATCGAATATTTATTGGATATCTGGACGATGCAATTGAGAAATTTACAAAAAGTGCACCTGACTGGCTTGAATTCCGAATTTCCGGAAAGCTCAATTGTCAGCTTTATTGAATCACCAATTCATAACGTTTCATACAAATTTTCTACACTTTTAATGTTTCACTTTTCGGAAATTTTATTATCTTTTCTTATAAATTTTTTTATCTTTTTTTGTAGAAAAGTACGTGGTTGAAGATTTAATCTTTCTTCGTATTATTACGTTTATTTTCCACATTTCACGTCGATTCGCTCCATTGTATTAA
The DNA here is from genome assembly GCF_014825855.1 of Bombus pyrosoma. Taxonomy (NCBI): domain Eukaryota; kingdom Metazoa; phylum Arthropoda; class Insecta; order Hymenoptera; family Apidae; genus Bombus; species Bombus pyrosoma. The sequence continues at coordinate 5,641,267 of NC_057783.1, forward strand.
TAATAATCAATACAATTTGACGGACCAATGTTCATTTAACATACGGTTCTCGCAACGATTTAGCCAAGAATTCGAAGAAGAATTGAATCGGCTCGGTAGAATTCCAACGCAATCTACGCTTTCTTTGCCGACAAACAGCACTGTATTATTTTCAGTTCAGCAACGAGCATAATCGAGCAGTTAGGAAGATTAATCGCGTAACGAGTTGACCCGCGCGTGAGTCGGCGGCGCAGTTGCAATTTTCCCCGCGTGTACGATCGATCCTTTCCACGAGCACAGAATTCCTCCCTCCGGCGACGCAGGATTTTCGAGGACGCTCTTGTTCTATACGCGTTCCATCTACCCTTCCATTGCCAGTGCTCGATTTTTATTCCCTACTCTCTTTTTGTCTCTCCTTCTCTTACGGTTTCAGTTTTTCTTTTTTTTTTTTTTTTTAATACGCGACCCGTGCGCGTGCCCGGTGCTCGTGCACGAGCCGAGGTCGTTAATTTCTCGAGTGGTGCCGTTAGGATCCTGCAGAAGCCCGCTACTCGTAGTGTTGGACTGATACCGCGTTCATACCTATCGATAATACCTTACGAATCTCGTATGAAAAACGTGGATCAAATCACTATTTGAATAATTAGCATAGGAAAACTTCAATGCGCATATCGCACATTGTGTAGAAAGTAATTTTAAATTTCGTTATCACTTTGGAATCTCGTTGAAATCGTAGCGAAATGGAATTTTCATTGTTATATGGGTAAAAGTTGGAAACAATAGTTAGCATAGAACATTTTTATGTACATATTGTACGTGTTATGCAGAGTATTTTTAAATTTCGCTAGAGCTATGTGTTATACGAAATATTTTGAAATTTCATTGGCATTATAATGAAATACAAATGTCACGATTATATTGGCAAAGTTTTGCAAGCAATTTGGAAATGTATAGAGAGATCGCAAGATGTAGTACGTTACAAACGTACAAGATAAATGAATAAAAGGTATTCGAACACCTATAGAAATCATTTATGAATGTATCATGTGTTTTGGAAATTTCATTAGCATCATACTGCAATACGGTTGTTGCGATAATATTGATAAAATTTGAAACCAATCCAAAGATGTATATAGAAGTTATAGGATACATATTGCATGCATATAAAAGGCACTTAATAAAAATCATAAAATAAACTAATGAAAAGTATTATGACACTTGCAGAAATCTCTTATGAATATGTCAGATATGAGTGTGATACGAAACATTTTGAAATTTCACTATCACTACAACGAGACCCGGCAATCATGTTTAACATTGATAAATCTCAAATCAAATTTGACAATGTATACTCCATAATCTCAAAAATCAATAATGTATTTATTTCAAGCTTTGTCAACAGAGTAATCATGATCGCCCGAGCGTGTACCATTGTAATGATAGTGAATTTTGAAAATGTTTTACGTAACACATACAACACATATGGAAAAGTCTCCTATAACAAAGTGATCAAATACTTTCGTGAGTCACTGTAGCATATCAAATTGTTTGAGTATCATCAATTCAGTCCCATCACTAGGTACACGAGTCGCTGATTCATCCGTGCTCTCGCAGGTGATCTCATCGTCTTCTTTCATCGTCGAGTCCACTGAACCGGTGTTTGTTCGTCTCCCTCCATTTTTTCTCTCCCTGGTCTGTTCCCTTTCGTTTTGTCTAGGTGTTAGGGGAACCCCCAGCTTCCGGTAGAATAACGTTCTCGCAACTCTGGCTGCGGTTTTGTTCCACGGAGGAGAGATACTTTCTGTCCTGTGTTTTGCGGACTTCTCGGTTACTTTCATTCCGCGCGTAGGTTTTCTCATCTGGTCTCGGTGTCGTAACCTATGGAAATTATCGTTCGTCTGGATACAAGTCGCTGTCCTTTTTGCGACGTCCGATATCTGATAGTTTGCTCTGGTCGTTCCAGATCTCAGCCGATACTTTTGGAAATTCTTTTCAAGTAATTTTTCATATTTTATCCGATCGATAGATAGCGGTGCGATTAATTTTGCAAGAGAGATGGAAACGAGAGATTTTCCACGTTTCAAGTATCAAGTCGCTTCATAAATTCCAACTTTCTTCTTAATTTTCAAGTTCAAGTTTTAGTAAGCAAGTTGCAACTTTTCCATGCAAACTTCGAAAGGATCGAGAAAGTGAGAGAAGAATGGCAACTGGAACTTTAAATAAGCAATATGCAAAGTGAAATAAAGAATTTTCGGGATTTCAAATATTAGGCTGTCTCATAAATTTTTACTTTTGTTCTCTAACTTTCTTCTCTGACTTCGTTCTCATTTTTACCAAACCTTGGTATTTGTTAATTATCCACTTTCGTAGTTTTCAAGTTTCAACGAGCGAGTGCAATTTTCTTATGCGAACTTCAAGGAGATTGAGAAAGTAAGGGTAGAATAGAAACTGTGAATAAAGAACATACATGCACATATACGTGGAGCTGTATGTTTCGTGAATTCCAATAAAAAGAAGAAGGAAGCAACTGTGGCAACTGAGAATATTAATTTAAAGACATCGATGCGAGAAATTGTTTCGTAATTCCCGTTTCAAAAAGAATTTTTAAAAAGGAGGTTGACCAGATCCTGGGCCACGGGGATTTTGTAAATTAGAAACAGAAGCTTTGCATCTCTCAGGAAACGAAAATTTATTTTTCCATATATAACGTCACAACTTCACATTTTCTCATACATATTATATCAGAGTAAAACATGTTATTATTCTCTCTATTCTGCATCATGTCCAACTTTTTCCTTCTAATTTTTAGTAATATATAGCACTGCCCTTTATCTACTAATTTGAATAAAAATTTCCCGAGTTTCGCAATAATTATAGAAAATTGAGGTGTATAACGAACCTTACATTTTTACAGTCTAGTAAACCGTAAAAGTTCGTAGTACCTCGATTTCTTGTAACTACTGTAAAGCACGAGAAATTTTTATTTAAATTAACACTGGCATAGCTGGTGATAAAAAGTGCACATAGGAGCGTACGAAGTAATGTTAAATTCAAAATTTGATATCGTGAAACACAACTGCCCTAAATGAGGAATAATAGAAAACGAGAGAGAAAATGTTTTGCTGCAATTCCAATTTTCTCTTTTTTTTTTTTTTTGTTGAGTTAAAAAACGATTCAGTACTTTATTCTTCCATCCTTTCAAACATTATTTATTTCCAACTCACAAAACACAGTACGATATTCCCTCCAGATTATCTTTTTTCTTAAATACACGTCAGCGGCGTAATTCCAATGAAACTTGTCGAGGTTGAATCACAGTCCCGTTACATCCTCGATCCACGTTTCTCTTATAAATCGCGTTAAATATTACGTCTGTCTCGATCTACGAAACTTCCATACAAAAAGAATCCCGAAAAGAAATGAAATGTCTACATCGTTACTTGTATGACTCACTGCTGTACCAGCATCTCAGAAGTTGAAACGATTTTGATCACTTTCGCGATTTCATCCAGCACAAACGTGATTAACGTTCGATTTTCAGGAAATAAGTGACTCGCTCTTTTGTTCATCGACGAACAAAGAAAGAAAAGAGAAGCACACGGTATCAGTAATAGTAAACTCGGAGACAAATTTTGAGAAATAGAAATTGCAACGTGTCGTCTCTTTCCTCCGTCTCCCAATTTTTAATTTGACCAGTTGCTCCGTTGCTTCTGAATGATTTACCTACGTAACAGCATGAATGAAAAAGCACACGTAATCTGTTTGCCTGGCAAAACTTTCGAATATATGCTCGATGATTGGCATTGCATGTTTATTTCTTGCATTATGTTGCATTCGTATCTCGTTACATTCATCGATAAATACGAGTCTATGGCGCATTGTGCAAGCAGCGGAGCCGCGTGGGAAGCGTTAATGACTTTCTAAGCGCTTACATATTCCTAGACGAAGGACAGTGGTGGACGGCCGCGATTACCGGAATGGCCTCGCGGTGATTTTACCTCGTTCCAACCGGAGAAAGCCGTATTCCACTATTACGCCTCGTTCCGAGACTCTGACTTATAACCGCGTTACGTGTTAGGTACCGTAATATCGTCTGCCCTTCCTATCTGCATAACTGCCTCCCTAAATTACTCGCCTTTCCACGTGTAAGACCATTTTTCATTCCTTATTTGGACGTTAGGAGGAGAACTGTTAGGTGGAATTCGCGATGTACGCATTGCGGTCGCGCAAATTGCAACATTTGTATCCCCGAGTTGTCGAATTCGCAAACGCTTGAATTTTCAAGCTGTCAGATTTTTAAATCTCCAAACGTTCAAGTCCTATCGTAGAATCGTGTGTGGTTTGCAAAGTTTCGAATCTTGAAATTTTCTGACTTTGAAGCCGCCTGATTAAGAACTTTCGAACCTTCCGAATCTTAAAATATCCAAAATTCCGAGCTTTCGAATCTACGAAACCTGCAGATTTCCAAATTTCCCGAAATTTACCAGCCTTCGGGTGGTAAAACGTGGACATTTTCAGGCTTTCGCGTTTAGAGGCTGCGAAATGTTTTCAAAACCTACGATCCTTCAGGAACTGCGAATCTCCTTAAAACGCGTCATCTTCAGAATATCCGAGATTGCTTTTCCATCGCCTCGCCGTTCAGAATCTGCATAAATCTAATATCAACTGCCATTTGAAGTTCTATAAATGCGCAAAGTTATATTCGATCGAACGTTTCTGATTCTATCGATACACGCATTTACGTTGCAAGGTAGCGAGAAATCATGTCTCTGAAGTACGTAGACACGTTGTATTTCGTTATCGCATAAGAGAATGGTAAAAGAATGCTTTTCCACATGGTCTGCTAGATGACAGATAACATTAGACAATTCTAAACTTGGATTTATCGTCTTACAGCGTTATGCAATACTTGTAGCACTTCACCTGGAGCTTTATTGGCTTCCTTCATACAAGTACACCCCTTTTCTTTCCTCTACGCATCACGCTTCCCTGATCGTGTAACAGAAAACCATTGGCTTTGTCTCGTTCTTCAATTCAATCTCTTTATATTCGCGATTAAAAAAAGGAAGGCTAAAAATAATTAATTACAAGGAAGACTAGACTCCTGAAATATCTTCAGTTCATAATTTTCTTTCTTTATCTTTTTCCGTTGCTTTTCTTTTCATTTAAAATTGCCATAACTCACCGACTGCTCGAACGTTCCTCCACGTCCTAGGATCACGTTTCCTTTTCGGACAATGTACCGGAAGCTTCCACCGTCCTCTTCGTAACATGTCAGTCTCGCCTCAAACCTTGCCGTGTATTCAACAACCGAAACAATTTGGAATTTCAAACATCGTCAACTAACACGTTTGCCGCGGGGATTCGCTTTATCTACAAAATGATAGAAATTAATTGACAGAACGTGAGAAACTAATTTGCTTCTTATCGTTTCATTAAGAAGGCAATCGTTCGTCTTTCTTTTTTACTATTTTTTTATTACTTTTAGCTTATTAAAAAATCAGTAGAATTTCGCAATTTGTTTGATGCTCAAAGTTTGCCAAAGAAGTTGGACCAGGCTAGCGTTATGAAAGGAATTAATTTTTGCAAACCTGTTCGAGCGGCCAAAAGAACTTTCCTCGTCTAAAAAACTTTGCAAATATTTAATCCATCCTTTTTGGTAAATTTTGATCGTTCAGTGGGCTAAGTTGGGGTGAATTACACCTTTGAAAAAAAGTGTAAAAAAAGTATTGCTGTCTCTCGTACATTGAGAACCACTGTGTTTCGATTTCTGCTACGAATTATTGCGACATCTTCGCGTTTCCGCGATTGTTTAAAATTCTCGAAACGAAAGTTCGCGAGAAAGATTGCAATTCTAATGAAAAATGATGAATTGCAAATGTATCGATTGTTCCACTAATTATCTCCGATTTCTCATCTCCTCCATTTGTTCGCGCCTTCCCTAAAAGCGTACATCTTAAAGCTTCCTTTCGATTTATCCGACATTCATCGATTGGAAATGTCGCTTAATCGCGAGTAGCGAGAAGAATAATTTGCGAGAAATTAAGCGGCGATTTGCTTTAATCGCAACGTCGATAAAGATTTCTCCTAACGACTCGAGCACCCGTTTGCACGGTGAATAATCTTGTTTCACAAACGAAAGCGCGCCGCGGAAAAACAAAACGAAAAGGGGGCGAAAGCTGCGTGACAAGACTAGAAGCGGAAGTGTCTTGGGGTTTTTAGCGAGGGAGGAAAGCGCGAACCACTTTGTCCTCGAAAATAATGAGATGTGTGTCTAGCGGACCTTGGAAAAACGAAGCAAAGGGAAAAGAACGACGCGAACTCGAGTTACAAATCATGTGGATCCTCTTCAATGGACTTTTTTCTCCACTGCCGTCCCTCGTAATTTATCACAAAGGTATTTCCTTACCCTGGTATATCGAATTTCTTGTCTGCAAATGAAAAACGCTATCATTAAACGAACAAACAATTGAAGCGGCAATTTTTATATCGCCAGACTTGTTTTTTATTTAGTTTCTGGATTAAGTACATGGTGGCTGAAGAAAGTGTTCGAACACCTGTAGAAACATTTTATAAATATACCAAGTGCGTTGTATGGTACATTTGGAAATTTTATTAGGACACTCGAGTATCATGATTATCCTGGTACAGTTCAAAACAAGTCTGAAAGTTTATAAAATGTATAGAAAGGTTTCGCGGGAATGTTAAATTCTGAGTTTAACATTCGTTTATATCCTCCTGCGTGTATTCTTTATCACTGGGTATGTGAATATTAATTTGAATAGAAATTTTCTGATTTTCTATTGAAAATTACATTAATAAACGTAATATTCAATGGAATCACATTTAACGTTCATTATACGTTCTAAATAACTATTCATGCTGTAGTTTCATCTCTTATTAAATATATTAGTAATAATTGTCCATTAAAAATTTCATAATTTTTATATACATTTTCAGATTCGTTTCGTATTGTGGCTTGTATTTCGTTATGATGCTGATGAAACTTGAAAATGTTTAATATAAGGGACATAATATATTCATAAAAATCTACATGCCATTTTTATGTGTTTTTTTTTTTTTTTTATATTTTCGCAACATATATCTTGTAGTTTCTATATACGTTTATAGATCGGTCCCAAAATTGAGCAACGTAATCACGACAGTGCTAGCGAGATTGAAAATGTTTCTCATAGCACATACGTGTAATATGAACATAAAAGTTTCCTATGGTAAGTGTTCAAATACTTTCGGATAGCCGGTGTGTAATTCTTTGTAAGTTTGCGGTGAGCTAATAAATCGATAACATCGCGTATCAACGAGCAACCAAGTGGAAATATTCGATGAAAATACATGATGTACCAATATTTACCGTACTGAAAGTTAATGGATTTCTTCATTACAGTAATAGCGATCGCCTCCTTTGGGAATACAGGAAGGAAGGCTGGGATAATAACGTGAAAAGCGACTCGGTTGGGCGGATTTAAAACCGTTTTGCTCTTGTTTTTCGTTGCTTTTTTAATACACCGTGAAACAGCCTTGACTCTTCATTGTACTGGAAACCTTCATACAATTTCTCAATCGTTTTCTTGGTACGGTAGAACTTCAGATACTAAAATATAGATTAATACAACAGTCTGTTATCGGAACATTTATCAGTGTGAATGCGAAAAAGATTATCATATTTTTATTCGACAGCTGTCTTTCTCTATTTCGTCGAAAATCTTTCTTTCAAAGTTGCTCGTGTTATAATCTTAGAATAGAATTTCCAATGATATTTGAAGAAAGGATGCGCGTGGACGACCAAACATACCATGTATTTTAAATTATCAATTTTTGTAAATTATTATGTCTCAGCTATTCGGATAAGCTCCGCTGTATCGACGTTCGTAAAATATCAGTTTCACCTAACACTGAAGTATCGATTTAAGAAAATTGCGTTGAAAATAAACGATCGAATTCATTCGAAATCCAAGTTACTGTCTATCTATGTTTATTGTTTAAACAGCGCGCGTTAAGATTAGCTCGCAGAATTTTATGCAAATTATGTTTCAGAAGGTAATTAAGAAAATGGAACCTAGATGGAAAATCGTTTTACATACAATTCCCCGCTCTAGTTATAATTAATTCAATCTACTTGCGTTGATTTTAAGATAAAAAGTAAATATTCAAGATAAGAAGTTTCGCTTTCGAAACTTTCGTCAAGATGATGAAGATATGTTGATTATTAAAATACGACGAATACTTTGATTAGATATTTCAATTAGATTTCTTACTTAGATTATCTTCGTCGTTTACGTGTTCAAGCGTTTCATCAGAAAGGTGATCTTCCGCCAACGTTGCTGCTTAGTCCTCGTGCATCGTTGTGAACCGGAAATCGACTGAGCACGGAGGTCGAGGTTTTCTCGTGTTACAAAGCCATGGTTACGTTGTATCACTGCATCGTGCAATGGTATTAAGTACACGAGAAATGACAAGTAAAAATTATCAACCACAAACAGTCGAACATTTTTCCGATTTCTCAAACAAAAATATCAAATTCAAACGTTAATATATTTCATCGTTAACAGATTTGGAGTTGTCGAAATAAATATTTTTTTAGTAGTCTAATTGTAAAATCGTTTATTATAGAAATCCCAATTCTGTCATTTTAACCTTATTCGTCATTATCTTAATTTATAAATATCCTTCGTACATATAATTAGTATTTGATTGATATAAAATCGATAATTTATCGTTATTGAAGGAGAAGAAATTCTTGTTTATCGCAAGAATTTCATTTCGCTAATTTTAATCTTCCTCGTTGTTTTTTTTTTTTTTCAATATAAAAATATCCCTCGTGTATATAATTGGCGAATGATTAATATAAAAATCTATTGTGGTGAATAATAAAGGACGTGGGTCAAAGAACTGCGGTTGGAAAATCCTTTGAATAATTAAAGAAGGGCATTACAGTCAGGTGAACGCTCGTTGCACCGGTGCAACAGACTCACTGTCGTCCAGGGTTTCGATCGATTTCCCAGTCATTGACCTCCACCGTGATTATGCTAATACCCTGTCGTAGGTTTCTATCGTGATCTTTTATAACATCTACGTTACCAATCATAAGCATGAAAAGAAAAAATACTTTAATCTTTTTCCACAGCTTTTATCTTCTGGTTATTATTTTGCAATTTCTCAAAAGTATTTCTAGTTATTATTATAAATCAAGTGTTTCAAAAGTATCATAGCTCAATGTAACCGAGCTGTCTATTAGAATTTTCTATTTTTCCTCTGTTTTCCCTTTCTCCTTCGTGTCTCTATTTATTTCGAAATAATCAACGAAGGAAACATTTGTACAAATTTACAAATATTATTTTTCTTCCGTCTTCGTTTCTTCTTAATTCGCAGAGTTTAAGATGTTTCGATAAATGAAAAATTTTATGCGAAGTTGATTTCGTTGAAGCAAACGTCTTGCGATGGAAACTGGACTTCCTTTAAGTTCACTCTGCTTCTTTTCGCCAGTGAAAAGAAAGGATTTCAGTGCGGTTTTGCTTAACAGATTACACAGCAGCCTTCGGGAGACGTACTAATTTATCAAACAGCTCGGGTTTTTCCAAAGTTGGTGGATAGCGGACAGCAAAAGTATGAAAAGGATCCACAGGCGATACAAATGTTCACTATCTTGGAAGTTACGGCGATACAGCCAAAACACGCGAAGGGAAAAGTAGCTAGAACGTGTCGTGAATAAACACCGCTTTCCTACAACTTTTCCTTTACGTAAGGAAGGATGAGAAATATTAAAAGAATCCATTCTTTATGTCCTAAGAGATGAATTTTGTTATTTCTATCTCGCGAATCGCGTAGAAAAGGAAGTATTCGTGGAGGAACGCAGAAAAGATAGACTTCAGAAGTGGATGTACAATGTTGCTCATAAGCAAAGCTGAGTCAGGACATTTACTCGTTACGTTTGTTCGAAAACTAGAAGGAATTTTATTTTATCTTATTTTATGTTTTAGATCATACAGGTACATTATTCCAAATACCAGACATGTATTTCAAAAGTGACACGACTCAGAGAATTGTTTCAGAAAAATTGAGAAACTATTTGGTAATGCGCAAATAAAAGAATAAACCCTGGAAAGCAAATGTTAGTTTTGTAATTTTTCATTTAGATTTTTAAAACACCTATCGCAAGCATAGGCATAATTGTTCTAAATTTTATAATTTTACACATTTTTTAAATATTCATTGCCAGATACTTGACTCAATGAAATTCACTTTGTAAAAGATCCTTATCAAAATACCGTGAACTCTATTTAGGAATTAACAAGGAGAAATGAGGATGCTAATTGCTGTAAGTTTCTTAGTGTTCAAAAATGCGTCCATTTATGATGGTTTTATACGTCGCAAACTTTCAACGGAAACACACATCGTCGACTATTCCCCCAGGAACGATTGCAAGAACAAGCACTTCCCTGCGTTCCCCTGATACAAACTCGCATATAAAAGCGTTAACGACGCTCTTACTGCTCACGCTATTATCACTCACTATCACTGACTAGCTCTCTGTCCCACAATTCGTAGAATTGGTTCGCACTGACCTCCACTAAATTGCCCTGTTCACCACTGAATCTCTTTTCCGTCAGACGTTGAAACAATCTAACCGAGGTTTTTCAATTTTCGTAGATGAAAATCATCGTGAAAAATACGTATAAAAGATATATGGATAATTTAAACCAAAAGAATCATTCAACCAGGAAAAAGCGAACACGTAGTTACAGTGTAGTTGCAAGCTTTCGTTCCATCATTTGTTCGCTAAATAAATTAACAGAACCGTGAAAAATTAATCAAAAGTTTGTCGCAAAATATCTACAGCGGTGTGAACAATATTTTGCAACTTCTCTTTACGTTACGACAAATAAAGAAATAGAAAGACACTTGCATACGTTCAGGGCTCTTTCGTGCACGATTATGTTAATTATTATGTACGATATATCATCATAAAGAATACTATTTCTCGGTAACTTTGAGCTTTTCGACATCATTAACAGGATGCGACAAAATGTTCAGAAATAATTCGATTGGTGAATACATTGGTAGATAGCTCACAATTGCTTTTATTTGACTTTTCATGCAGGATAATTCTCTACCATACAGTGGAAGTAGAAAGCAGATCATTCTCATTGTTATTGTTGAGAAAATACAAAGTATAGTTAACACGAGGAAAAACGGAAAAAATACGAATATTAGTGATCGCTTTTTAGTGACTTCTCATCGATACAGATACGTCATCGTTAGGAATCGTTATACAGTTCATGATACATTTATTATGTATATTTCTTTAGCTATGGTAACACGAAGAGAAATATACTTGTTTGCACCGGTGTAGATATTTTAGGAAAAAATTTTGTTCAATCTTTTACGGTCCGATTAATTTTATTTAGCGTTTAAATGTTGGAATGGAAGCTCGCAACGAGTATAACTGTGTTTATTTTTTTCCAGTTGAATAATTCTTTTGGATAAATTTGCCCGATTGAATGCACCGCGGTGGAAAATATTTCGTTGCGACCGATTAAGCTTCCAGTTCGACTCTGTAAATTAAAATCAACTAGCCGCAGAATGAAAAAATGGATGAACTGCTGCTCGAGCCACGAATTACATGGCTCGTTTCGATCTGACAAAATGCCCCATTTTTCAAGATATTTAAACATTAACCTCCTGTATCGATATTGTTACCATATCGCAGGGATAATATTTCTTCGAATAAAATATCAAATTTTTTATTCGCGCGTGCAAATAATAAATGGCTGTAGCTGTTTTTTTTTTTTTTTTTATTTTTTATTTCATCGCAAATAAAATATATAAAACGTTAGCTACGAGTATTATTAACGTTTCACTAGGCTGCCGAGTTTTATATAAATTCATATTTTTGTGAATACAGTGTCCATACGAGCGTACGAATAATACAGAAAATTCAGTTTAACATAGTTCGTAACATATAAATATTATAAAATATGGATAACAATACTATAACATAATATAATAATATCGTATTAATCGACATGGTAGTTTAAGCATATCCGCGAATTATTGTCTTTCATATCTGAACTAGGAACCAAAAAGACAATTTTTCAACAAGACGATGCTCCTATTCATCTAACTGCCACGATAAATACGTGGTTTCAAGATTTCGGAATGAAACCACTACCATGATCAGCATTATGTTCTGATGTGAGCCCAAACGAGAATCCGTGGGGAATTCTATCAAAAAGTGCTTCACGGATCGAGCGAAGCCACCTGCAGAAAATATCGTTGAATCTAAAAAAAGGATAAAATCCGTGTGGGCGGATATTGAACGCGAAACTTCAAATGAGTTTGTGCATAGTATACCTGTCAGATCAATAGAAGTAATCAGAAATAAAGGAAAATCCAAGAATCTATTTTTCACAGGCAAAAGTATAATTTTCCGAGGAAATTTAATTTTTTCCATACTTTGAAAGAGGAACATTCCTGTTCCTTGTATCTTCGGTTTTCTTCTGTAATATGAAAACCATTTCGCCAACTTTTGTTCCAATATCACGAAAGATCTAAAATATACAAATATAATAATATAAAAATCTAAGAATAGAGTTGAGTTTATATTTATTCGCTATATGTGTGTAATATTTTACAATGTTAATTTCGTTGGTCGGAAATAGAAAAAGTGAAACGAAGATCTATATTTGGTATGGAGATTGGAGGTAATCGGCTCATAAAACGCCAGGAACAATTCGTATGCAAAAGGAACCCTTATCAATACGTCGGGACTAGTTTCTAAACGTAGTGCATCGCAAAGTTACTGGTGCAAGCTGCCGCTTGGCATATCGAGGAATCACGCGAATTCATGTGCACCGGTGGATTTATTGCGGTCGTACAGTCTCCGCAAAAGCTGCATGAAACGGTTTAACCTGACCATGCCGTGCATTCGATTCTAACAGTACATGTCGTTCAAGGCGACATGTCGTAGTAACTGGACGATTGCATTCGTGGCACATTATCTTTCTTATTTTCACCAATGCAACCGGAGAAATGAAAATAAAAATAGAGATTTATTTCACTCAGTGAACGTATCATAATGACCGCTTTATTTTGAATATTTTATGTATGTAAGTATGTAAATAATATGCATTCTCTTCATATATGCAGCTACAAGTTTCCTGTAATTGCACAAACATTGGCCAAGGTGCTTGCTAATTGCGTTATGGAAAATTTTGTTCCTATTGCTCGTCTTTCTTCAAAATTTGAAAATATTTCAAACTCGCAGAAACACATTTATAGAATATCCACTTGCGCAATCTTCTCGCGAATTTACTGTATTATACGAAACATTTTAAGATTTCGCTAGCATCGCGACGAGACGTGATTATATATCGATAGCATTTGAAACCAATCTGAAATATACGGACAAGATATGAAATACTAAATAGTAAAATAAAGGTACATTCCACAAAATTGACAAGTTCCCCCTTTCCTTCGAAATTGATTTTTTTAAAAACAAGCTTAGAGAAACAAAGAGGCAGATCTTTTATTACCAAAGCAAAGCTTCTAAGGATACATCGATTTCTTTCGAACGGTTATGCTAATCGTTTGACGAATGCGTGTTGCGCAGGATAACCTTGACGGTCATGTGTGTCCTGTAGAATGTCTACCGCATGGCGCATTGGAAAATCAATGCAGCGGTCCACGGGTCTTAATCCATCGCCGACCGGTCATCGACGTTTGATCCATTTTTCCCAGGAGTAACTAGGAAATAAATTTCCCTCCCTCCGTTCTCATTACGTTCACCCTTCGACCTGGCAACCCTTCCTGACCTACGTCCTACATCCGACCGTGTCCTCGTTTTCTCCGTTGTTCTCGCCCTAAAAAGCGGTATCGGGGTTGCAGATGGAAAATATGCTCTTTAATGTCTGTTCTCAGCTGCTTCTCCTGCTCCTCTTCTCTTCCCTTTCACCGATTGTTCGCTCCTTCCGTGCTTCACCTTTTCTTTTTTTTTTTTTCTTCGTCAATGACGCGCTATTTTTAAACTAGCATAATGTGCAACGATCTTCGTGTAACAAATAATTTTAGGTGTACAACCGGGTGTCCTATTTAACTCTGCCGTGCTTAATTACTCTTTTATTTGAGATGATAGAGAAAAATATTTGCGACAGAGATCGTACGGTATCGAAAGGGGCGTGCTGTGCCTTTTTTCTTTTTTTGATCTCGCTATGATCTTGAAATGTCCTGTAAAGGTGACATTTAAAAATTTGTTAACGGATGCCTGGATTTTTTTATTGCATATTCTTCTAGCTGAAATTTAGACGTTTTCGAAACACTAGAAATTCCTGTCTTCTACCTTATCCACTATCGAGATATAAATTTTAACGTTCTCTGTTAAAGTCATCGGCCTTTGAAATTCTAAACTTTTAAATAATTAGAAATAATAACTTCTAAAATATTTTTAATCGTTAAGTAACAATGACTCTACCTGTTACTCTCCGCACTTCAATTTTCCTTCGCTGAAAATATTTATACAGAATACCCAAAATAAAGCGGTCGTTAGGATGGTTTAGTGGGTGGGACAAATTTCCAGCTGGGTTTACAAAAATAAGAAATTGCAGAAATGAATCCTCGGTCTAACGATCTTCTTTATAAAAAATTATTATGTATGATGTTTTAGAACAAATTAGACTAAGAGATTTTAAAAGAAAATCTGCTATTGCTCGATATTTATCTCTACAAACGTGACGATGATCTTCCTTTGTTGCAGGAATGTTCACTGTTGTGGATGGTGTACCAACGTTCCAGTATTCTTTGGCCCAATGGAAAATAATCGCGACACATTACGGTGGATTGGCTGGCCTAACGTTCATTGGACTTCTCCTGGCTGCGATTTTACCCTGCGTAGGCTTGTTCTTCTGTTGCTGCAGATGTGCTGGCCATTGTGGCGCCAGAAGTCAACCCTTTGACAAGAAACACGATCATTGTAGGAAAGTGATGCTGAGCATGGTGCTCATTGCGGTCGCTACTATTATTCTGTAAGTACTTCCTTTCCTTACGATTTATTTTAATCAGACTATATATTCAAAAAAAGCTTCTACACGTAGAAATATTCAAGATATAGTCTTCACGATACTTAATGGATGAAATAAATCTTCGTAAAAGTATGAATTTCCACGAATATCCACGATTTAATTTCAATTACTCTTTCCATTTTCAAATAATATCGCATTACACGGCAACAAACATTAAATAAGTTAAATGGATTTTCGATAATGAGGATCACTCTCGAGCTTTCAGTTAATCATTGACCCAAATAAATAGTCGAACGATATTTCCTCTCATTAATCCCTCTCCAATTTACAAATTTAAAATAAACTGATATATATATATATATACACGTATTTCCTTTTATACTTGGCCAATATGCATTTCAAAGGAATGTTCAAACGAATATCCGTATCAATAAATAATGTATCGACGAAAAGATAAATACATCGAATCACGAGTAATGGAAACGAGCCCAATCGAGAGAGCTTCGCAATTTGTTTATTCCCTCGATAAAAGACAACACGACGAAGCCACGGTCCGATGTAACTTTCAGGTTTGGCGTGGTTTGCGCCTTTGTAACAAACGAGTACATGCAGGATGGGACCAAGGAGTTTCCTAACAATGTGAAAATCAGCCTGAAAGACGTGAAGCTGTATCTGAGCAACACAAAGGAGGCGATCGATAACCTTCTCAAGACTAATTTCGACGAGCTGGAAATTAATCTGAACAACATCCTTCAGGCCAGCGGTAGAATCGTCACTGAACAACTCGCTGAATACTCCCACGCGGTCTCGTTGACTAATCTAAGCGACATTGTCGCTGGCCTGGAGTCCATTAAAGAGGACCTGAAGATCATGCAGACCATCACCCGCGATCTAAGGACCAACGCTAGTCAACTGGACATCGGTACGGATTCCTCTGATATCATAGATATATCTACAGCTTTGATTTCTAAGAGGATTCGATGATGACGCGTGAAATTTTTATTCCGAGAATTTTATTATTGATATTTAATCTTTTCGTAGTATTCTAAGAAATTAGTGTTGGAAATTTCATTTATATGTTCCTGGTGCCAGAAATCTTCCAGATTTTCATTGAATGACCTCGCCGTTCTAGGGAATTGTTGTTCGAAATATTATTTATATTCTTGACGTGTGAAGTTTCCTCGATTTTTAACTGAGTAATAACTTTTCAGAAATTTTTATTCAAAAGTTGTAATCTTCATACCGGACGTTTCTTTTTATCTTTATCTAATCGTTGAAATATCGATAATATCCCGAGTACTTCTATTACAATCGTACAATCCCATTTATAAATATTAAAACATCTGTTGACCTCGTTTAAAACATGATGATTGATCCAGATTTTATTTATACAAGATAACGACAATTTAAATTGCAATTGAAAGTATTGAAGATGAACCAAATAGACAAATTCATAATCATTTGCAACGTACGTTTAAATAACCATATATGAAATATGATGAATAACACGTTATAAATAGACACAACAGATATCTTACCAATTACAATATTAATACAAATATCGTAGAAAATTTAACAATACGAATATCAAAATTAAGTAAATCAATCACAATCGCGATATACGGTAGATATAATTAAAGAAATTTATTATATTATATAACCGATGAAATTATTATTAGCATATCGAACATATGAATTCTTTACAATTTAAACTTCCAAATGAATCGACAATTCTCAAAGATTTTAATAATTTTCTCTTAATATAGTCAGATCTGCCCTTGTTCCCCTATGAGCGTTTCAATACTTAACAAAGGTGTGAATAATTTAATAGAACGATATCTTAGCAAACTTTGTATTCGTTCCAGTTGTACGAGGTGTTAAAAACAATCTCCTTCACACGCTCGCGGCTTGCAAGACGCAAAATTGCAAACAGGTGCTGCATGATTACAAAGTGAATCAAATGTCGGTTCAAGTGGAGTTCGACAAGGTATTTTCCGCTTTTGTTGCATCTGTTCGTCAATCGTTATTGTTCGTCATGTATCTAATTATCTTTTTCTTTTACATTTATCCAGTACATGGACCGATACTTCCCGAAGGTATGATGATTATTATAAAATCCACTATTACTCGTTCGGTTTATTCACATTAAACCGCGATAGAAGTTGTGACATTATTTCTGCATCGATTCGATAGTAATACACTACCTTCTTTTGTCTTTTACTTTCTAATTTATTTATTTACCTATTTATTTATTTATTTATTTATTTATTTATTGTCTCGCTGATTCTGTAACTTTATACAAAAAGGGGAAATGAATCTCAATAAACCTGTTCGATTTGCTTGTGTTTCTGTACTAATCAAGTAGTAGACCAATGGGAATTAGACAATCATTTTTCTGTTTTGATGTAATAATAATTTTACTAAAAGTAAAACTGAGCGATGTTACCATATATTTAGCGTTCTAGCAGACGTAGTTTGTTTTCTTAATCTTATGGATGTCCAGCCATTGGTTTACGAATAGAATTATTGTGTAAACTTATCTGATTCCATGCTTACCACCAAATAGCTTCAGTCTGTAAGTCATAAGCTAAAGCATGATCAACTTTCGATTATATGTAAACGTTCGATATGTGTATCGTTAATTGACAACCTCTGTTAAGTGTGTGACGTCTAGAATGGTTTCGAATTATTGTCCTTACTTTGAACCTAGCCACGAGGAAAGGAGACTTACATTTTTTAGAAACAACTCATATTTAATTAAGCGTGTAACACACACGGAAAATGTCTAGAAGGAATGAAACGTTTCCTATTTTGCACTCAGTTTTCTCTTACTACGTTTTTCTCAATTGAAACCTGTCGAACACATCTTAAACGTACTTTGTTTCCAGCTGAGCACTCTATGCATTCCGTCAGTCTGCTACAAAGAGCTTTTAAGAGACTTGATACATTTCAATGCACTTTTCAGTTACACACACATACTTTCTCTCTCTCTCTCTCTCTCTCTCTCTCTTTCTCTCTTTCTCTCTCTTTTTCTCTAACATACCGTTAACATTAACATACCTGGGGATTGGCCATTTAAATAGACACAAGCATGACACTCTCCATATCGATACTCTGACTGTTCTACAATGTTCTCATTTAATGTGTCATCTCAGGCATAATCGTTCTTTTTCCGATAGATACGAACAATCTTATCTTTATTTTGATCATTTATATCGAACGATCGTACATGATTTTTTCCAGTTGCCAAACGTCACATCCGCTTTGAACAACATCACGATGCTGATGAAAGGCAACATCGTGTCGGAAGTGAGCCAGGGCAAAGAGTCGTTCTTGAAGATTCAGAAAGACATTCAACATGCCGTGAACCAGACCATTCCTGTCGTGAGCGCGAGTATTAGAAGAGTCAGCGTGCATATGGATGCTTTGGCGAAGAATATGACAGTGCTCCTTGACAGGATAGGCGTTGAGATAAACGAGGACATGAAGGGTGTAGATCATGCATGGAAGCACGTGGATCAGTATATACCGTACAGGTGAGAAACAATGAAAAACATTTTATTTGTATTGTACACTTTCGAATATTTGCATATTTCTGCTCTATTCTGTTCGAGTATTTGAACATTTCTATTATACTTTATGTCTCTCTGACATGCGTATTTTTTCCAGATACTATCTTGGTCTTGGAATATCAGGAATTCTACTAACAGTTTTAATGTGTCTGACTTTCGGTCTCTTCTGTGGCATTTGCGGAAAGCGACCTGATGGATATGGGGACGATTGCTGTAACAAAGGATCTGGGGCACGATTTCTTATGATGTAAGCTTTTAAAAACGTTGCTAAAATTGTTGTATCACTTGATGATTCGAGGTATCGGTAACACTTTGCGTAATTTTCCCAGGGCCGTTTGGATAATTTTCCTCTTAACGAGCGTTCTAATGGTGATAACCGTAGCGCACATGGTCATTGGTGTTCTTGTTCAAAGAGCTGTTTGTGAACCTTTGAAGAATCCGCAGGATAATAGGATGTTCGCTCTAGTTGATGAAATTGTGCAGATCAAAAAGAAGCTGTATCCACAGAATCCTAATGCTGACGTGAATATGAGCTACATAATCACGTAAGTGTATAGTAAACAATTATTAAAAAATTATGAAGATTATAAAAGATTATCTACGATCGAAGATGCTTATTAACCGCTATTTGAATTTCCCCGTCTCTCACATTATCGAAGATAAAAAACAGTTCCATTGTTTCTTCATGACAGACACTGCCATCGAAACGAAACGTTGTACAATGTACTGAAGGTAGGCAACATCTTCGACATAGGCTCGTTACGCGAGTACGCCGGCCGTTACGACATCAACAACACAATCCAACAATTACGACGCAAAATCAGTCTCTCACCTGGTGTGGTGATCCTCACAGATAGTGCAAAGTCGAAATTAAACGATCTTGCGCAAAGTGGTCTCAGTGACATCAAGTTCTATCAGTATGTGGAGATCCTCGCAGATAATATCACGAACATCAACCTGGAACATCTAGCGAAACAACTGTTGGATGTGTCAGCTGAATTGCCCAAAGGGCAAGAGGACATTCGTGTCAGTTTGGAGAAAAACGCAATGGATCTGGCATATTACCATGACCAGTTGGTGAAACCCATGGGAATGCTTAGCGAACAGTTGGTTACAAAGGCTGTGACACTCGAGGAGAAGATAAAGTTTAACCACAGTTCGATGGCGGAAGCTATTCATAATCTGGTTAACGAAGTGACAAAGGCGCAGCAGTTTTTGAATAAAGACGGGCCAGAATACGTGCAACAAGTAGGTTTTGAATATCTCTTCGTCAATTAAAATTACTAACAATATTTGGAAAGACATTAAAGTTGACGGTTATCCGCGAAAAAATATGGAAGAATATCACTCAGCTTTAGAATAAGCTCATGGAAAGAGATGGTATTGAAGTATTTTTCATTAAAAGATGTATAAGCTTCTAAATTTATAATCACATATTGTCCATCATCAAATACTAAAGATTTTACTTTGTTAAAAATAGACATCCTAAGAATCTTAAGCATTTTCAGAATAATCATAGTGATAGTGTAGGAAATGAAAGTATACAGTATAACTGAATAATTATTTATTTATATCTTTTAAGTTACAATCAAACGTAGGAAATATTTCAGAATATTTAAATAGTAATTTCAAAGTAACTGTGTCACAATTCGGTTTTTTTATTGTAGCTGGCAACCAAATTTGGAAACGCTTTCCTTCGTCAAGTCGACGACTTCCTCGAGCTAGTTATCCATCACGCGCTGATGGACGTAGGAAGATGTGCTCCAGTCTCCAACGCGTATAATGCAACGCTAGTCGCAGGATGCAACCGGGTTCTAGATCCATTCGTAAGCAATTGATCAGCTTTCCTCTGTATATAATCATTCTTATAAATTGAAAAAATTACAATGTATCATACTTGTACTCGTAATCCACAGAATGGTTTCTGGGTGAGTGTGGGCTGGTGTCTAATTCTCTTCATCCCAACCATAGTACTTTGCGTGAAACTGAGCGCGCTGTACCAAAAATCGGATCCCTATCCAGGACCTCTAGTCGAAGCGTAAGTTTCTCTCATTCTATATCGTTCAAACCCAATTGATAGATTCAACGCTATTAAATGTTTCCAAAATATAATTAGATATCCGGTGCATGTCGATTTTAAATTCCCAAACTGTCCTTTGTTGTGAGATCGGGATCGTTTCATATCGTTCGTTAAATCGAAAAGAAACAGAAGAAATTGCAGTTCGTTCGAAAATTTAGTTCAGGGATAAACAATTGGCTTGATTATTCCGAAGAAATATTAGGAAAATTAGAAACAACAATACATCCACTTGAAAACAATCGCTTCTATGATTTTCTTCGCTAATTTCTGGCCAGCAGATTCTGAGCACCCTCTATGTAGAAAGTGTTGACAGCCTTCTGTCTCAGTCTGGTAGTTAATCGAGCTTCCATATTATCCTCAGCATGCACATATTCGCGCTTGCGATATCTTTCTTATCGATATTTTCTACTCGGCATGAATCATCCTACCACTTTGTTTAGCGAGTCTCAAAATTGCATCGCCAATTCTCTAGAGCGAATCCCGTGCAAATTGATGAACGCGTTATTCCTTGTAAGCTCACCGCCTTTATTCTCAATTCTATCTCGGTGTGCTGTGAGCTATCAACTAATCGTTTTCTGACTTTTGTCGCGTTGATCGTACATGTCTTCTTTTCGCAAGAACGTACCACGAAAGAGAATAATAATGTTTGGCTCGAAAACTCTGTTCTTCGTGAAAATTATTCGATCGTCCGATATCTCCAATATATTTCCAAATTTATTGTTCCGTATTTCTCTGATTAATTACCTACATAAAAGAGTTTAGATTTACCTTGAAAATTATCTAAATGCATAAACAGTTTGAAGTTTACGGATTCTTAGGCCGATAATTTCAATTTATATGTCGAAGAGCTGAGAATCGCTGTGATGTGCTTAAGCGAATCCATCTGCATTTATTTTTATGAAAAATTCTATATTCCGTCGAACCGTGAAAACGTATCGAATAAATGTCAGACTAATGGGATAATATCTTCAAAATTTGAAATACGTAACTAAGTACGAATTCTCAAAATCTTGACTTGCACCTTACATCACTATGATTTTCAGCCCGCGTACTTCTATGTTGATTTGTAAATCTATATAAGACGATCGAATTTTCTTCACTCTACCAGTGCAGTAGTTCATATTAAATTAAAAGTAGCTGTCTAATGTGTGGAATGGTTGTTGGAATCTAACCGCTAACACGCTCCGTTCCAGTGAATATTTGTATGACGCGTACGCAGACAGGGATAACATACCCCTTACTCAGTAAGTATACAACAAGAACAGCCAAGTTGCTCGCATGTTGAATTATGTTGATCGTATAGCACGTGAATCCTTCATTAACGCTGTGAACACAATATATTTGTTCGTTTCACGTTCCACTACTCTTCACGCCCCAACTTAAGATATTTCGCGATCAGAAAGACACAGTGTACCGGGGGAAATCGTGTAGTGATTTGATTGATTAGAACGATTTTACCCTTTGTCTGCATGATTAGTTCTAACACGACGAGCACTCTAGCTAACGTATTGTGGGATCAGAGTTATTTCATTGAAGAAACTTATTGTAGAGGGAAAAGAAGAATTTAGAACCTTTCTAAAAAACGGGTCTATATATCTGTGATAAATATATATATTTCAAGTGATTTTTCCACTCAATTACTATCTATTTAAAATTTTTCAACGGTCATTATAATTATTAATTTAAACGTTGTTAATATTAAAACGCTAGAACTAAAACTTGTAATACAATTTACTCAATTTGTTATTCCCTCTTGTGGATCCTATTTTCCAGAAAGTTTCTCAATTGTTAAAATAACAAAATTCTGTGATCTATACGCAGTATGACACTAATTGCAGATCCCACAATATCGTTTCAATTACATAGGTATAAAATCTTTAAAATATATAGTTAATCATCTGCTACTTGAACTTTGATACCTTCTCGACTTTCTTGTATCACATGTATTATATTATGTGATATGTAAACTGAACATGTTTGTGCATTTATACAAAAATTAAGAGATGTAGAAATACACAGATTGCTTATGACATGCAAAAATACATATATAGAATATCCAGAGTACGAATATATGAAATATTTAGAAAGATACAATATTCAAAGTGCATTAGATATTATAAATATACACATAAAGTATCCAAAGGATATGAAAAGTATCCTCTGCTTAACTTCCATCTTTACAATTGCATTCACAAATGAAATTTGCATATAAGCATGTACATTATTAAGCATGTACAAACATTGAAGCATATACAATTTGCATATACATCTGCAGTCTACTAAACAAACATGTAAGTCAGTGATTCAACATTTTATCATGCCTAATACATTATGTGAATCAGTCCAGAAGGTGTTAAACATTTAAATGTATCTTAATATACTAACGCTCTCGCGTTTTTCGGAGCTTTTAATTAGTCGTGTGAAAAATGGAATTTTCTTTTCTTACACACACACAAACACATACGCGCACACACATGCATACGTACATATACACAGGAACACACGTACGAGTTTAGTGGCGTGGCAGCTAGCCCTCTGTCTCGTGTACCAAAGCTACTTAGGAGATTAATGATACACGTAACACGCAGAAACAGCTTAGCAAAATAGTACACTCTCTAACTCGCATGACGAGTGCTCCGGAGACCCGTGATTTACTCTACTGAAACGTTCATTT